>NC_142589.1:61554596-61710724 GCF_965207765.1 Zootoca vivipara | reverse complement strand
TTATGTTACACCTGAGCCTAGTTTCAAACTTGTAAGTTGAAATGCATATGCTATATGCTAGAATACAATAAAAAATTTCACTGTTGCACTAAAACCAGTGTGTCTTGAACAACCTTTAAAGAGTCAACAAATTTAATATAACTTTTATGAATAAATGCCCTGTATATCAGGACCTCTGATAAAGTGGACTAAGGCTTTTGTGGACTAATGCCCCAAGTAAATTGCTTGGGACTTTGTATTTATTAACTCACAAATCCTAACCCTGGGCTATGTTGTTGTTGTTGTTGTTGTTGTTGTTGTTGTTGTTGTTGTTGTTGTTGTTTTGTCTTATCCACTCGTTGCCATGTTTGTGAACCGCCCTGATTGTTTGTGAACCACCTTGAGACCTCTGGGTATAGGGCGGTGCATAAATTGAAAATAAATAAATAAATAAATAAGGCCCCAGCACTTAAAATTTCACTGATAAGAAAAAATTGTGTGTACTTACATCAGACAGAAAACAGTCTGCACAGATACAGATACTAGTAAAGAAATGCAAATTTGTCTAGATTTACATATTTTACAGTATATAACTTTGTTACTTCTAGTCATACAGAGGGATAAGAAGCAAAGACAGGAAACCATATGGCCTGATTTCTGGAAGCCCTATGCACCCCCAAAGATTTCAAGCCTAATATTTCAGCCCTAAGGACATTAAATGATTCTCAAGATGCTGAATTCCACACTATGCACAATACACACAGCCCAAACTTTAGTCACATTTCTATGTTAAATCTTTTGCTCAGGTCTTTCAATTCCACTTTTATATTTCAAAGTCCTATCTCCTGGAGGTGTCAACTCACCTGGCTAAGGTTGAAGGTCATTATGCTGTTGTCATCATACAGCAGGATGTTTATGGTATCCAAAGCCCACGTACTTTCAGCCAGTAACCCAGATTTCAGAGACATCATTACTCTCCATGCTTCAGGTGTTCCTGCAATATAGAAACACACATGATTTAATTTCAACTCCCAGAATGAAATGAAACTAATCCTGTCCCTGTATCCTGCTTTCTACATTATACAAGAACCAAAAGCAAGTTACCCAGCCAGGTGACTAGACTTGAATTCTCAATCCATAAGGAATCATCCTTGCACAAATCTAAGCAAGCTCTTGCATGGCTCCCATTGATTTCTATTACGTCTCCAAAATTCCCTGTGGATTGCATCCAGCACATGAAGGGATACTAGACATAACCACAGCAACCAAGACCATCTATTTCCAATCTATGAGTCTTTCCCCTCATTATAATGTAGCACTGAGGAACTCCAGGCCTCCAGGCTTGACAACCCACATTGGCCCTTCTCTGCCCATGACACACCCACCCATTGGCTCTGCTGTGTCCTCCTCTAGTGATCCTACCTGGTTGGAATGTGCCCTTGAATTGTAATAATACCTCTTGCTTGCCTGGATGGAGTGGTGTGTGTCCAACCCCCAACCCCCAACCCCCAGATGTGTGGTCCCTGGAAGGTTGCGCACAAATGAACATGGCCCCTCAGGCTGAAAAAGGTTCCAAATCCCTGCATGAGTGATACACCAAAGGGTGCCTTGTGGTCTGGCACACACCACTCTCCCATCAACTCAAGGGAATGAAAGCTCAATTACCAATATCTTTTGTGGTCAGACGTCGTCTTTGTTTCATCACAGGCTGTGTAGCTTCCACTGATCCAGGTGGGAATGTGATGTCCCGTCGTATCATAGGAGGTTGTACAGCTGCTGGTGTTATATGTGAGGCAGGGACAGGAGGCCCCGCCTTTTGCATCTTCATTCCTGAGTGCAGGAATGGAGATTTACTTGGAGAGGTGCGGTTTTCCACTGGTCTGGGAAGAGGTGCTGGACTAGATACCTGAGGAATGTGATTCTGCATGCTAGGTGGGGTCTGGTAGTTGGGCTGGGGTGGCCTTGTCATTGGGGGTACAGGGGCAGAGGGCCCATAAGGAGGCTGGCGGTTTCCATGAGAAGGCCACGGTCCTTCGTGATTAACCCTCTGATCCGGATGTAGCATTTCATCTGTTCGATTCACTCCATGATATGCAGGACCCTGGGGTGCAGAACCAGAACTCTGCCGGTTGGGATAGCTGTAGCTCATCTCGTTACGCCCTTGCCACATGGTGCCCTGCTGTGGGCCCTCTGGAGTGGACTGTATGGGCCCACCCATCATCTGAGGAGCAATATTCTGCTGTGTGCTAGAGCCTGGGGGAGCAGAGACCCTCTCTCTGACAAACTGGAATGGGAACTGGTTCTGTGGCCCAGCAGCAGGTCGGCGATCTGTGGCAGGGTATGTGTTCGGATACTGGTTATAGATTTCCTGCTGTGAAGAAGGCTGAGCAGTTTGCTGCTGGCTTGGTTGTTGGGTTTGTGCCGGAGGCAGCTGCTGTTGAGCCTGTCCCTGGCCTGTGCTGTACGGTACATTGTACAGCTCCGCTTCGTGTCGTTTGGCTGGGGGGCCATAGTTGCCATCCATCGGTCGCTTATAATTCTGGAAAGAAAACAAAAGCTGGCAATTCGCAAGCGGCTCTCATTCTAAGAGAGACTATGGGCAGGAAACTACAGCATTCACGGAACAGTATGAAGTCATCAGTTTCCTCTCATCCTACTCAGAACTGTTCTCTGGTGTACCAGGGTTTGGTACTAGAAGCTTCAAACCTGGTTATCTCCTTGTCCAAAACGAACAGCTGTACTCTCTGTACAGAATCTGTTATGTAACTGGTTCAGGCTGGAAGAGGTTTTCAATAAAGTGCATTGAAAGCTAACCTTATTTTGCCTTCCTCTCTTGCCATATACAGGACTATATCAAAGCACTTTGGAGATGGCCATGGTTTCCTTTATATACTAGGAGGGGAAAACACAAACACTATCAAGTCTAAGACTGGGAACTGGATATAATTTAACTTATGATGCTGGTTTTCATAAGCCTTGCTCACCAGGGCCCACTGTACTCGATCACATCAGTAACTGCAAATTTGACTACAGCCACATGGCTCCAGACAATAGAAATGATTTGTGGCAAGGGGTCTGTGGCAAGATAAGAGTGTGCAAGAGTTATGCCAAAAATAAAAAGTGTCAAAGGTGCCCATTGCAAACAGCTGGTTAAGCTTCTATAACAGGGCTTTTATTATTAATATTTCAACCTTCAAGTATCCTGCTATGATAACATTATTAAGGCAAAGCTATAAGAATAATCAAATCCTGGATTTTTTGGTTATAGACCAAGCTTTACAACCGTAAACACCTTCCCATACAAGTGAGACATAATTATATGCCAGCTTTGATTTCAAATAAAAAGATAGGAGTCATATATACTGCCAAGACTGAAAGAGAACCCTGTACACAAAATTACACTGTGATTATGTATATTAAGAAATACAGAAACTGAATTCTATACAAAAGAGAGCTTTGAGGGGTGGACACCTACCCTAAATTTCCTGAACTAAGATTTAATTTAGCTCAGCTACATTTTAAAGATAATATTTTTGCAGATAAGTTAGAAAGTTAGTTCTCAACTAACAGAAAAGATTATTTGTTTAGCATGGATATGTTTAAGTTCCCTCTGCAAAATCCACAGCACAATAGAGGCAAAGCCTACTTAAGGCCTGCAGATCCAGAACAAATATGGGAACAGTTCTGTACTGGTTCAGTTCTGGACTGGTTTGCTTTGGAAGACCACCCCCTTCCCCTTCCAGCCAGGAAATCCCAGCATTTGTTAAACTAAACCAGTGATTCTCAGAAATGTTTCTCTGGGCCACACTTTCAGGATAATTTTTTATCATAGCACACCAATTTTTTTATTGATAAGAAATACTTTGGAAAACAAGAAGAAACAACTAGCAGTGCTTGATTAACACAGAACACAACTACTTTATAATATGATCATAGGAAATCAAGAAAGCATAAAACCACGCAGCAACATAAGAACATGAACCATTCCCAAAATATAACTATAAATGAGCCTTTTTACATATGTAGCTTAAGTATGTATAGAAACTCAATGAGAAGTGTAAGCTTGCTTTTGCCGGATAATATCAGTTACGTTAGGTCTAATTTGAGAAAAACAAACTTTCATCTTATCAATGCAAATAAGTGGTTCTCTTTTCCAGGCTTCCTTAACCTTGGCCCTCCAGATGTTTTTTGCCTACAACTCCCATGATCCCTAGCTAGCAGGACCAGTGGTCAGGGAGCGCCGAGGTTGAGGAAGCCTACGTCTTTTCTGATCTTTCATATTTGTCAGAGCTGAATATCTCTGTTCACAACAATCTGTTGCAGAGCCAATAATCTTGAATAGAGGCATGGATACTGTTTCTGATTGTAAATCCCCCCCCCCCACATTTTGATACACTACTACCCTGAAATATTCAAAGGTTTATTTTATTGTCCTTAAATCTTCCCACCGCACTTGCCATCCTCTCGTGCAACTCCTTTTGAGAACCATTGAACTAAACTATTACTATCCTTCCCTTCTGTGACTGCTCATAGGTTGCAACCACCACAATCTTTATCAGTCGAATTGCAAAACCTCAGGGAGCTCACCTGCTGTTGTGGCTGATATAGGGTGGTTTGTTGGCTAGGAAAGGGGCTGCTGGAGGATGTACCTTGAGTGGGAAATTGATTGCCATAGGAATCATGTCTGCAGAAAAGATGAAAGTATTAGTTTTCTTCCCAGATGCACAGAACACTATGGAATTCTATTGTGACTGTATTGTTGACACAATAGAGGCGTACTGGAACCTACCGCTGCTGTGGCTGCTGAGGGTATCGGCTTGGGGAGTACATCCCTGAATCAGGAGTGGAAGGCATGATGTTGGGCTGGGGTGTTCCGGTTCCTAAATTGGTTTCAGGTCCCATTCCAGCTTCAGTCCTGAAGGAAAACACAGCACACCCTCACACTATAAGCAATTCTAGCCCTCGTCTACAAAGAAAGAATCTAACACAGGGGTGGGGAGCCTGTAGCCCTCCAGATGTTGTTGGACTCCAAACTCCCACCATCCCCAGTCAGCATGGCTAGGAATGGTGGAAGTTGTAGTCCAACATCTGGAGGGCTACTGTTTCCCCATACTTGACCTAACAGCACAATCACCACTGCAAATAAATATAATGCATGTTACAGAACTCTTATTTAAACCCAGGGCTCTTTTTGCCTTCTGCAGTTCTGTGCAATCTTGTACATTTTGTATAGAATTTTAAATTTCTCAGTCCTGCTGAATTTCTAGTCCTCATTGTCTGACAAGGTGGGGTGGTGCTCATGCAAGGCTCCATAGTTCAGGAAACAAGAGTCCAGCCATCACCTCATCTGCCACATCTTCTTGTCCTATTCCACTAACACCAAAATCCTTCAAAGCCTGTCTTGCCCATATCCACCCCTCCTGCCACTTAAATACTCCTGAAAAACATATTCACTTGTAAACCCAAACCTGAGACACATAAATTCTGTGAAAACTGATGTTTAATTTTTGAGAACTGCCTTGTTCTAGGGAAAAGGTGGGATGGATGGATGGATAAATCAAATCAATCAATCAATAATAATAGGATCAATGCATCCAGGGTGAATACTCACCTCACTCTCTCATAAGGGCTATAAGGATAATGCTGCCTCTGCCCCATGGCCATATTAGTCATCCCTGGACCTGTAGCACGATTATAAGGATCACCCATACCACTGTTGGGGCCCTGCCCTGAGGACATAAAGGGATCACTTCCTGAAAGTGGAGAAAGGAAACCATCAATCTTCAGCAGGAACATGAAGCTATATTGGACATAAAAGTAAAGCTATTTTGTTCTAAAGCTCCTTTCATGGGATTAGAGTTTAATGGCTCTGTGCTAGAGCATGAAAGATAACATCACCTTTTCTCATACTGCCATATGGATCCTTTGTTTCATAGGACATACGACCCATCATGTCGGAAGTATTCATGCTGGGCTGGTACCCTGGGTTTGGAGTCATGGAGTTCCTCTTCTGGAAAGTAGGGTCACTGCCATCAGGAAAGGTGTCCTGAAGGCCTACTGAGTTACTCCTGAGCCAACAAAAGGAGGAAATGTTTCAACATGGAAGTCAATCAATGCAATCTATTAGAAAAGCCACGGCCAGGCAAAGCAGCCTTTAGGCATTTGTCAGTAGTAGGAAGTTGACTGTGCAATACCTGATGCCTTGCAAAGGGGGCATTTGACTGTGTGGCGTAGATGCAGGAGTTGGGGGCTTCAAGTCTCCTCCTTCTGCCATGGAGCTACTGGTGGACTGAGGTGTCTGAGGGCCCTGCATGGAGCCTGAACCAGCTGCAAGTAGAGAAGAGAGGCATCAGCTCCATGGTAAAGAGAAGCTACTAAGAAAAACCTTGAAGAATTTTATAGCAATGCAAACTCTCAAAAGTAGTACATCTTGAATTCAGGGAAGGGCAACTTCCTGAAGTCCTAGAATATATTGGGAGTCAATTTTCATCATTTTTAGAACAGAACTTGCTCTTGCCTGCACACCATAATGCCTGTGACTATTAACCCAAATTTGCTAGGCTTAACTGAAAAGTGCTGTGAGCTAGACCACAAAACAAAGTCTCCCAGGAGAAACAATGTTCTGAGCTGCATCTTTAGGCAGGGAGGCAATTCCGCATCAGTATGGTCCCGTTTTGCACATGACCAAGAAAGGCATGTAGATGGCAGATTAAATACACAACTCCTAGTTCGAGCTCCTCAAGTAAAAGGTTCTAAAACAGGGTCCCCAATCTAAGGCCCGGGGGCCGGATGCAGCCCGATCGCCTTCTAAATCCGGCCCACGGGCAGTCCAGGAATCAGCATGTTTTTACATGAGTAGAATGTGTCCTTTTATTTAAAATGCATCTCTGGGTTATTTGTGGGGCATAGGAATTCGTTCATCCCCCCCAAAAAAAAATAGTCCGGCCCCCCACAAGGTCTGAGGGACAGTGGACCGCCCCCCTGCTGAAAAGGTTTGCTGACCCCTGTTCTAAAAGCACAGCACAGGGCCTCTCCATTGGAGCCTTCCCAGGAAGTCCAAGACAAATTCTTCTATAGAAGGCTAAGGAAAGGGATCAAGCAACTACTCTGGATCATTCGACACAAGACCACTGGAAACTCTGAAAATCCAGGTATACAGTATCAAAAAGCCAGCTGTGCAGTTTATTGAGTTCTGCTGTTCCAGGCCAACCACAGCCTCTAATAGTGCCATCTCTAAGATTTATACACTCCAAGCGGCAAGCGAAAGCCAAACTCTTAATTAAGGTTTCCATTAGTTACCATTTTCAGCACTGATATCCCTTGCCTCAGCCTTGCAAGTTGATGAGTCATTTCAGCTATTCATTAAAATCCTCTAGAGGTCAGCTACAGGTCATGTTTGTTTATGCCCCACCTTCCTGGCACCCTCTCCCTCTGCTCAGCTGCTCCCTCCCAGTCTGGGGACATCTCCTGAGAAGGAAGGGCAGAGGCAAGCCCAGCAGGGAGCTTCATTCATAACCCCTCCCCTCACACCCTCTCCCCATTCAATAGCCTTTCAGCTCCATTCCGTTCCCCTGGGAATCCAACAAGCAAAGTCGCTGCTGCATTCTAATGCACTGACATCAGCAGGAAGAGGTTTCGAGACATCCCCTGTGTCGCTGCCATTTGTTGTTCGTCCCCACCCCCTGCTGTCCCTCCCAACTCACAAATTTACAAACTGCTGGAGGGATGCCAATTCCATACACTGTGAATTCAAGCCTAACTGGCTGCACTTCCCAGGGCACATGTTGCCAGCCATTCATTCATAACCAGGAGCCAAAAAAAACTGAAAGGGATTGGGGAAGGGAGGGGGAATCATGGAGGAGAGAGCGCGAGCAAGCTTATGCTGTAGCAGTCCAGGAGGCAGCATCTAACACACAAGACACTACTTGTGCAGCACTGTAAGGAGGGGTTTGGCACCACAAATGCTTTAAGGAGAGTGGCAAAGCAAATCAGAACCTAGCACCACAAACCCACACACAATAAATAGGGGGGTTTGCATGGCTGGAGAACCCTGGCATCTTCCACAAGCGAGCTGTTTGCTGTAACTGCAGGTTTACCCCTTCAGATATACCCCTAAGTGCACAGATCAGCCCCATCCAACCACAAGAATATGGCTGTTTCCAGCCACAAGCATTCACTTTTCAACAGAAGCCAACAGAAACCAAAGCAACACAGGGCATTTAATTAAAAGAGGCCTGCAGGTACCAGTAAATCAGTCAAGAGCCAGTTTTTGGAACTGTACACCTCTTAAAGGGGTAATAAGTTCTAGAGAGCTAGCTATGGTAGCCTATCATGGCAACAACAAGGAATACTGCAGCACTTTGGAGGTTAACAGCATTATTGCAACATACGTGTTCAATGGTTTCCTGTCCCACTACAGTTGTTGGTCAACACAGAAAAAAATGAGCTGGTTGTGTTATCACTAATTAATGTACTTGTGAGTTTTTAAATTCATGCACAACCTCACCCTTCAAACAAACTTTCCTGGAGAGGCTTTACAATAATGCAATAAGATGATGCGTACAATAAACACAGCAAATGAAACCTACAATTGTTTTTGAGGTGGTGGGTTAGGGATTATGGGTATCCAACTGAGTTCTAGAGCAGACCTATTGTAATTAATGGACCTTAGTTTGTCATGTGCATTAATTTCAATTGATCCACCCTGAACAGGACTAGGACTGGATATAACCCTATGAAATCGTAATGCTGACAGCCAAACTGACACCTGTATCCCTGATGCCTCCATCACATAATATGCTACAGGGGGCATCCCCTCATTCATGTGGTGTGGGATAGTGTGTCACTTGGATACTCCAAGCAACATGTCACCACACCTTATCACAACAACAAACATTATTGTCTAGGAGGTTCAGGTTCAAATGATGATGTTGCTATGTATCCCCTCCACTAAATTTACTCAGAATAAGCAGCCGCAGTATTTGAATATGAAAAGGATTCACACTGCAGAGAGCAAAAGACTGGAAGCATATCCATTTGCTCAAGAGAGGGGGCACAAAGCAGCAGGAAAAGGGTACGTACAGATCCTATTACAGTGGTGCCTCGCTTAACGAATGCCCTGCTTAACGAAATTTCCGCTTAACGAAATGATTTTTCGAGCGGAGGTTGCCTCGCTAGATGAATTCATTTTATGAAAAATTCATCTAGCGAATTGTGGTTTCCCATAGGAATGCATTGAAATTCAATTAATGCGTTCCTATGGGCAAATTTTTTTAAAAAAAAAATTCAATGCATTCCTATGGGATTCGCTAGACGAATTTTTCGTTATAAGAAAAGACCCGTGGAACGAATTAAATTCGTCTAGCGAGGCACCACTGTATATCAATCTCAAATTCCCACCATGTCCTCTTCCAGCAATGGATTTCAGACTGGGTCACCAGCAGGGAGCAAGAGCACATCACTACTCTCAGTGATAATTTTACTGAATCCCAGCTAGTGCATTCAGCAACTGAACAGTATTGGACTGCTCAAATAGACAGAATGATTCCAAATAAGGGACTATTGTTTTGTGGAATAGTACGTCTTCATTGTACAGCAGGGGGGGTGAGTAACATGATCTGGTCAGAGTTCTGGATCCTGAGTTCTGCCACCTCTGGCTGTGCTACTTTGACAGGCATGTCATCACCATGATGTCAGGTGCTCACAGCAAACGCAGATCGCCCGGTCAATCCAATCGGGGCTTGAAGTCAATGCCAACCAGCTGATTGTGATTTTAAGTCCCACTTTTGGCAGGGACTGGCTCTGCTTGGGAACTCCCATGTTGAAACAATCCCAGCAGAGCTTGTATTTGACATCCAATTTAAAACATGATGTATACAAGCCCCATCTGCCAAGGAACAAGAAGGAGCTCATTTAAAGGTTCCTGGTTGTTCCTCTGTAGTATTTATCTACCTCACACATGACATCATATACGATGCCAGGTTTGGAGCGAGTGGATGTGGCTTGAGGGAAACAGTTTCACAGGCCAAATTAAGACTCTTGTAGCCCCCAATTAGATTTGAGGACCAAAGGTCCCTGGATCAACCTGTGACATCTTTAGTCAAAGGCATTTTGATGGACAAATCACCTGATCTCATGTAACACAATTCCTAATGCATTTTGGCTGGCTGCTGGAGGTCACTCCTATCTGATACGTCAGCCCCCAAAACTTCTGACATGTCAACTGTTCTCCATCATGCTGTTGTGAAGGAAGTTACTTCAGAATGTAGCTACATATAGTGCTGCCTTGTCACAATTCTTTAACATGCCCCCCCCATCGATTTCTACTACCATGATACTAACACAGTGCCCGTGCTTGCAAGTCATGTTAAACCATGGTTTACTGAGCAGGAAGGAGCCACTGTAAGCCTTGGGCTCACATTCCAACCTTCTCCCCTCACATATGGCCAGGAGTATAACAGATTATCAAAGTTCGGAGAAATTTTCATGAAACAAGGATTGGTGAGCATAAGTCAAAAAGAAAAGCCAAAGAACTTCTATCATAGCAGTGTTGCCTTAAGAAAAACCAGTGTTTACCTTTACAGTGAAGGGGTGGGGGAGAAAGAAAAACTTTTTTTAAAACAGTGCCCAATTTGTGGTGGATATTAGTCTTTTTTAATAAAAAAATCTAGTATATGTGTCAGGGGGTTGTTGTGGCTAGTCCCAAGTAAACACGCCCAAGTCCGTTCTGTCTTTAATGGTTTTATTGTGCATAGTATTTACAGTGCAGAGATAGCAGAAAACATGACCTCCTAGTCACTCACAGAATCCAGCAATGGCGCCCTTCTGCTCCAGGGCCAGCATAATAGTCTGGGCACCCAGAAACGCCGCCCCCTAACCTAGCGTTTGGGCGCGCGCCTCAAATCAGGCGCTGGAAGCGGCTGTGCTCCCTCTCCTACTTGTTGGCTGGAGTGGTGCAGGGGCTCTGATACATCGCTGAGCCTTGCCTCATCCACTCTGCTCCCATCCTCATTTCCTCCCCCTGACCTGCTGCTGCTGCTGTCGCTGAACGAAGTGCTGGTCAGGATGATGGGGGGAGGCTCCCTGTAGGGAGGTCCCCTGACAATATGGATTAGAGCTCTTCAAACATCAAGACAGGTAGTATGTTGAAGAACATTAATACAGCAGTAGCAGTGTATTTAAGCCAATTGTTAAGTCTTGGTTCCCATTATTCTCGTACTAGTCCCACCCTTCACTGTGACAATCCCAGGCTGCTAAAAAAGTCACAGCTATGTGGTTGCAAAGATACAGTGAGTACCACAGGACTACTAACAGAAAAAAGACATTTAGCACACATCATATTTGGCCCATTCAGTTGAGCAGCATGTTGTGATTGTACAGGCAGCTGTGTAAGGACACAACATTATACGTAAGAAGTGAATAATATGTTGAAACCAGGTCTTCTCAAGTTCTAGATCAGATATGAAACCATGAACCCATGAGAAATCTTTAATGTATCAGCACTAAATCTATCATTCCAGCCTTATAAATCATACTTTTGGATTCTAAAAAGCAATATGTCAAATTTGAGACATGCAGCAAGACGTTTTCAAGTCTTAAGCGAACAACAGAAAGAAAAGTCAACTGTCTCTACATCAGTGTATAATCCCAGCATGCCATCCTTTATCTGAAAGAGCTATCCTGCCTGGAGCAGGCAAAAGCCACCTCCAGTTCTCAACCATGCTCTATCACCTTTACAAATGCAGAAAGGCTGCCTAGATAAATCACATTTGTAAATATGCCTTTAAAAAATACATAACTGCAACAGTTCCACATTCTGGTAGAATAAGGATCCTGTTGAGCAATTATGATATAGTCATGCAGGGTGTGGCCTACTAGACCCTGATCTAGACATTGCAAAACAGGATGAATTCAACACTTCAGAAGTCAAAGTTGACTCACCCGGAGATGGAGGCTGTATTTTGGGTTGTGACTTCTTTGAATCAGTTGCAAAGATGTCTGGGGGAGGATCTTCTCCTCGCTCAATCTTGCACTCAAAGGCATAGAGACACTGGATGTACTGCTTCTTCAGAGAGCTAGCTGCACTGCTGGAGGTACCCACATTCAAATTGGTTGCTAACTCACGCCATTTCTTGTTTTTGTTAACCTGCACAAAGCAAGAAGAGCCAACTTTTAAATCCAAGTCACATCTCCTTTCTAAAGCATGCTACAGGCAGAGTGATACACTTCTGAAGTAGTGTTTAAGAAAGTAAGGAAACTCAAATACAAATCACCAGCTTCCCCCCTCCTAACAAAGGGTTTTTAAAAAGCAATAAGCAATTTATTGTCCATCTTAGGGAAGCAAATATAAAAACACAAGTTCAAGAGGGGAGGGAGCACTAATAGTAGTATTACCCCAAATTGATGTAGTAATGTGAATTAAAAAACTGAAGCAACCTATCAAGAATTCTGCTTATCAAGACTGGGAATTTATGAATTAGATGTGGCCTTGTACATCCCTCCAGGGTTAATAAGATATATAAACGTGTGTTGTGTGTAAGACGGACCTGAGAAAGGGCATCTTAACAGATACAAGCTTAAGTTAACTCACTTGAGTCAGCCCTCCGATCTCCTTCACAGAGACATAGAGCCGATACAGGTCTAGGGGTTTCCGGCCCACAGCAGGTAGATTGGTCATGCCCATTGCTTTCTCTTCAGTGAAAGCCAAATAGCGATCTACCCACATCTTTCTCTCTGGCTCACCACCCAGCTCATAGAGTTTAGTAATCTTTTCATTTGTAGTAGTAGAGGAGCTGGATTTCTAGAGAAAAAAGAGAGGAAGAAGCAGAGTAGACAATCACATAATAATTTAAAAGCAATCTGAGAAAAGGTAGGTCTTCAGATATCATCACATAACACAGGAAGAGAGAAAAGCAATGACACCATTCTGATGAAGGTGCACCCACCCTACTTCAGTCTAAGTGCACTGTAGAAATCTAGGTTAACATCAGTTGTACAATAATTACAAACTGGTCCTTTACTGCAAAGATGATCTTGACATTTCAGTTTAGTAACATCCAGGTTTCATTACTGCAGTGCATTATATGTACAGCTGTCTCTCTGAAAACTTCACAACTATTTCAGAATATGATAGCCAGGTCATTAACTAGTCATGAATCTTTTATCTCTTGGAATCAACACATTACATCCATATTCAAATACCTTTGTGGTCTTCAAGTTTGTTTCTGGTCACAATTCAAAGGGCTGGTCTTAATTTATAACGCCCTACAGCATCTGGTATCAGGGTACCCTAAAGGCTGCATGCTCTTATATGAACCTGCTCAGCAGCTGAGTCATCAACAAACTTCCTTGGATGTACTCATCTCCGGAGGTTATGCAGGTTTGCTACTAGACAGTGGACCATGGCTAAGGGTTATGCCCAAACAATGGAACTCCATCTGAGGAATATACGTCTAGCTTCTTTTTAAATCTTTTAGGCATAAAGTGAAATCTGTCCTGCTCGTCCATGAATTTGTTGATTAATGGCTCTGAATTCATATTAATTAGCTTTCTGTTTCCATTATTGTTGTTTATTGTAGTCTCATTGTTTAGTTTGAATTAATCTTGATTTTCTGCTTTAATTGATGGCTACCAGAAGTGCCTTGAATTTTCTTTTTATAATGCTAGTTACTGATGTTTACCAATACAGGATTTTGGTTAATTTGTTGGTTTGGTTATTTTTGTCAGCCACTTTGCATACTGGGGGGGAGGGGGAGGAGGTTGCAGAAAGGCAGCACAGGAAAAAATTAAATAAATAAAATTGCATGAATGCTAAATACAAACTAAAACACCGTAAAAACAAGTCTTAGAAACAAATGTAAAAGAAGGTTATAGAGATGGATGCAGGTCAGCCCAGTATTATCTGAATGCAGTTGTACATAGGCCAGAAGGAAAACCTCTTGGTAATGACAAACTGGCCTGGGGAAGAAGTGAGGATTTAGACAGAAAGAGAAACTCCATTGTTGTTAGAGTCAGTAAGAGATGTAGGAAACATCAGGGGTGAAAAATGGAACACCCACATCCAGATGCCTCCTAATTCTGTTAGCCAACTTCTCTTTGGAGGAGCAAACTACATGCACTATGTCATAGCAATAGTGTGAGACACAGTGCTTGCACAGCTTTGAGTTTTAAAAATAGAAAGAAGGGGGTGTTAGTATAACTTTCAAGCAACTGATCAATGATAGTATGCAGATTTTTCCAAGTCTGGAAGCACATGACCTGTTGTCATGCACTTTGAGATATAAGGATGAATACCTCTTTGCAGTCCCACCATGTATCAGGCTAGTGGCCACCATCCAAGCAGCTGTTTTGCTGGTGGCCCCCAAGCTCTGGAATCTGTTACCAACGAACTGTTAAAATCTCTCTCTTCCAGCAAGCCTTTTATTATTAAGATGTTACTTTAATGCTAGCTGCCCGATTTTTTAATCTGTTACTGTTACAACGTTGTATTGTTATTACTGTCATTTTATCAATAACCTTTATTTTTCTGGAAGGGTAACCTGCTTTCACAACTATTGTTGAAAATGAGTATACAAATCAGATAAATAGTCAGAAGTCTTGGATCAGCATTAGTTAAAGTGAAAGGCGTCTCACCAAACAAAGGCAATGCAAGAAGACTTTAGGACAAACTAAAGTTAGACAACTAGTGGTCAAAGTTGCTTTCTTTGTCAGGGTCAGAATCCTCAAGATAACTTTGCTGTCTATGCAAGTTCCCAGCCAAAGAAGTTAGTAATCAGTTCTGATAATGTTCCTTTTGGGCTCCTAAAATGTCTCAAGTCGAACCCATATGGGCCACTACCTAGGAAAATTGTTCTTCTCTTACTTCTCTCACACTGCAGGAAGATTGTACTGCAGAAGAAAAGGCAACAGCTGCCTCAGGAAAAACACTACCAGAGAATGATTTCATTTAAGGGACAGGGAAGGTTTGTTTGATCCAACATATGAGAGGATCACTCTCCCCAGTGAATTTTAGAGTAGTTTAATAAACATTTTGTGGGGGGATGTTATGGGACTAGGCAATGGCCAAATTGTCTGAGCATTAAGAAAATGTAAGCAAAATTTCTTTGTGAAATGTATGTTGAATTTTTGCATTAGTCCCTTTCCTTATGGCTCCAACCTCTAGCACTTGGAACTGCAATCTTTAAAGCAGAAAGCTGTGGGAGGTACCAGGTAATCAAAGTCTAAGAGCAGTTTGAGTTTAAAGGAACCATGCTTATTTGCCAGTGTTGAAAACAGACCCTATCTAGCCTAGTAAAGATCAATGAAGCTAACTTGCTTAGCTATGTTAGTATTTTGCTACGAGGAAGTCTGAAGGGCACAAGGAAGACTATGAGACTCTTTGTTTAGTACTGCAACAGCACTACTGTAGATGTTAGATCTGGACTGAGAAAAAGGACAAAGCTTTATGAAATTGCTCTACTATTCCTCTACTATGTTGCAATTAAAAATAAAAAAGGTATGGGGAGAATCGTGCAAGGCTTTTTGGCACCAAGATGACAATCTCCTGGCCATTGCCCTATTTGATACAATTGACAATTTGAGTAAAGATCCCATATTCAAAGTGGTTAACCTTACAAGTAGGTTGCTACTGCAGAACATTGAAGGAGCTAATTCTCTAAGAACCAAATGCCTGGCAGAAGAAAAATATAAAATCACTGCATTTCCCTTATCATTAAAATTAACATTTGAGGGTTAGAATCATCCTTGAGGGAAATATATCTCCATTCCAGATTGGTGAAAGTTGAGGTGCCAATGTAACATGTAATATGGATGAGACATCCTGCATAGAATGTCCAAGGCCACATCTACTTGGGCTGATGCAGATGTAAAATCAGAATATGAGCAGGCCACAGATATGATGTGCTTCCTATCCCCTTATCTACCCTGGAACCAATTCTCTCTTTCTTCCTTAACCACAGTTCAGTGTTTTGGTGACACAAACATTAGCTACAGTTAAGGCTAACCAGAGTTTCCAGTTAATAAGGAATTCAAACCCTGTTTGCAACAACTCTTTCTGAATCCCACCCTCACCAGAAGAACTATACACTAATTCAGGTTGGCACTGAGGGACATATTGGATTTTTTTAAACAAAAATAACTAAAAGTTAGAAATCAGGTCCTAAAGACACAGAAGATGCATGAAGCTTGGGGGTCAAAGCATCCACAAATACTTTTAAATAAAATTATCGCACAGCATTTTGTCATTTAGATCTGATTAGTTGCTTCTGTTATAATAAACACTGCTACAAAGCTCTCATGGGGGAAGACTGTTGACTCCCATTACCCGAAATACATTCCTGTGCATTTTTGAAAGCTGATCTGTAAGCTGGCATGTGGTTGGCCATTCCACACACTGGAAATATAGACTAAATGCATAAGATAAAGGTAAACGTAAAGGGACCCCTGACCGGTAGGTCCAGTCGTGGACGACTCTGGGGTTGCAGCGCTCATCTCACTTTACTGGCCGAGGGAGCCGGCATACAGCTTCCAGGTCATGTGGCCAGCATGACTAAGCCACTTCTGGCAAACCAAAGCAGCGCACAGAAACACCGTTTACCTTCCCGCCGGAGCGGTACCTATTTATCTACCGTGTTTCCCCCTTTTTAAGACACCGTCTTATTCTTTTTTTTACTCAAAAAAACACACGGTGTCTTATTTTCAGGGGATGTCTTGTACCTTAAGGCCTCTTCGGAGGGGCCAGGCAGCTGGCTGGGGTGCTGCTGGGCGCTCTGTGCGGCGCTGCAGCAGCAGCTGGGTCCAGGCACCAAGGCAGCAGGCCGCTGGCTCAGTGCTTCGTCCGGCGCTGCGGAGCGCTCCTCTCTGCAGCTGCCGGTTCCGGTGGCAGGGCGGCAGGCAAAAAAACCCAAACCAAAGAGGCCAGGCCGCTGCACTCCGCCCAGCGCTGCAGGGCGCTCCGAGCCCTCGGCGCTGCGGAGCGCTCCTCTTTGCAGCTGCCGGTTCCGGTGGCGGGGCGGCAGGCAAAAAAGAAAAAAAAGAGGCCAGGCCGCTGTGCTCCGCCTGGCGCTGCGGAGCGCTCCGCTCTGCAGCCGCCGGTTCCAGTGGCGGGGTGGCAGGCCGCCTCGGGCAGGCAAAAAAAGAGAGGCCAGGCTGCTGGCTCGGGCGCGCGGAGCACCCCGAGCCTCTGAGAGCCAGCAGGACGAGGAGGAGGCTTGCCGGGTCGTCGCCCAGCAGCGCGCGCGGAGCGCCCCGAGCCTCTGAGAGCCAGCAGAACGAGGAGGAGGCTTGCCGGGTCGTCGCCCAGCAGCGCGCGCGGAGCGCCCCGAGCCTCTGAGAGCCAGCAGGACGAGGAGGCTTGCCGGGTCGTCGCCCAGCAGCGCGCGCGGAGCGCCCCGAGCCTCTGAGAGCCAGCAGGACGAGGAGGAGGCTTGCCGGGTCGTCGCCCAGCAGCGCGCGCGGAGCGCCCCGAGCCTCTGAGAGCCAGCAGGACGAGGAGGAGGCTTGCCGGGTCGTCGCCCAGCAGCGCGCGCGGAGCGCCCCGAGCCTCTGAGAGCCAGCAGGACGAGGAGGAGGCTTGCCAGGTCGTCGCCCAGCAGCGCGCGCGGAGCGCCCCGAGCCTCTGAGAGCCAGCAGGACGAGGAGGAGGCTTGCCGGGTCGTTGCCCAGCAGCGCGCGCGGAGCGCCCCGAGCCGCCGGCAGCCAGCAGCAGCAACAACAATCCCAGAGGCAAGCCTCCTCCTCGTCCTGCTGGCTCTCAAGAGGCTCGGGGCGCTCCGCGCGCGCTGCTGGGCGACTACCCGGCAAGCCTCCTCCTCGTCCTGCTGGCTCTCAGAGGCTCGGGGTGCTCCGCGCGCGCTGCTGGGCGACGACCCGGCAAGCCTCCTCCTCGTCCTGCTGGCTCTCAGAGGCTCGGGGCGCTCCGCGCGCGCTGCTGGGCAACGACCCGGCAAGCCTCCTCCTCGTCCTGCTGGCTCTCAGAGGCTCGGGGTGCTCCGCGCGCCCGAGCCAGCAGCCTGGCCTCTCTTTTTTTGCCTGCCCGAGGCGGCCTGCCGCCCCGCCACTGGAACCGGCGGCTTGCTCGCAGAGGCTCGGGGTGCTCCGCGCGCACTGCTGGATGCCGACCTGGCAAGCCGCCTCCTGCTCTTGCCGGCTCCCAGAGGCTCGGGGCACTGCTTTTCTATACTCTTGCCGCGGCCAGCGTGCTGGGTCCCGCTGGCTGGCTGGGGCACTCAGCGGTCTCGCTCCTCGGAGGTATGGCTTATTTTCAGGGTATGGCTTTTATTTCCTAAACGCTTAAAATCCTGCTATGGCTTATATAATGACTACGTCTTAAAATAGGGGAAACACGGTACTTGTACTTTGATGTGCTTTCAAACTGTTAGGTTGGCAGGAGCTGGGACCAAGCAATGGGAGCTCACACCATTGTGGGGATTCGGACCATCGACCTTCTGATCGACAAGCCCTAGGCTCTGTAGTTTAGACCACAGTGCCACCCACAAGATACTCTACTCTTAATTCCAGAGAAAATGTTCACTAGTGCAACAGAATGCAAGCAAAAGCTAGAATAAAGTGCTTTGGAATGAAAAGCTTTGTATAGCTGTAGAGATCTTCATGCCTTAGGGCCATGCTTTATCAGAGGTAAACCCCAGGCAAGAGGTACAATACACATTACTTAATAAAGGAGAATATTATGCAGGCATGGTCTAAGTGTGTTCCAGGCACAATCCAACAAGCTTTAAAGAACCCCATAAATGCTTAGGTGTTCTCTGAATTTGCACAAACAAGTGCCTCATTTGGCAATCATATGAAGTTGGTAGTGCAGCTCTCTACAAGGAAATGATGTTGTTCAGCAACAATATGGGTGGTAAAACAAGAAAAGTCTCATACTTTCATCATAACCAAATCACATAAGATAGAGTCAAATGCACACTAATAAAATCCAGGCTCACATTTCTTTAAAAACAAGTGCTGACAAACTACCTCCCAATCTCTGCAGAAGCTACAGAAAACTTTTTTTTTTACCTTCGACTTGGATTCAGTTTTGGGGGTTCCATCTGCCTTATTGTTCATTTTGGGAGCTGGTGTTAGTTTAACATCCCCGAGTCCCATCATCTCAGGACTTGCAGCCATCCCTAGAGAGTCAAACACCAACATGAAAATGTTTTTCAGTGTGCCATTAAAAAACACAAATAACTTGGGCAGAAAGACTGGGTACAGCATCTTACCTGCAGAATTGTTGGCCATATTCCCACCCATTGGATATGGTGGGCCCTGGGGATTGAGCATGCCAGCCATGCTATTAATTCCTTGGCCATAGGGAGGCCCAGTTCCCATCATTCCTCCTTGGTTAATATGGGGGTAACCAGATGGCCTAAAAACAACACAACTACATTAGAAATAGTCAACTGTGTACATTACCAATGAACACTTGGCTAATAATGGGATTTTTCCTGCTTAAATTCCCTACACAAACAGGTAGACTAAAGTGATTATCTTTCTCCATAGTGGGCATTCCTTAGTGTATCTCTGACTTGCTGGGTGGGTGAAAAAGTGAGACTCAGATCTGGGCTATTGAGGCAAGTTCAGCTCTTCTAAGGTTTTGAGGTTTGAGTTTTTTTAGCATCAGGATAAAGGTGGCAACCATTTTGTGTAGGGGTTCCATTCCTGGCCCCCATGTGCATTGATGGAACGCATTAAAGTGCACCCCACCCCGTTCCATCCTCATTTTGCCTTCTTCCGGGTTCAAAAGGACCCACCCATTGGCGATCACGTGTCAATTGGACACGCCTAAAATTGGCATAGCCCTCTTCCCCAAGCTTCTCAATACTGTGTAAATTGCTCACTGAGTATGCATGCTCCAGATGCAACTGAAGCAGAGGCCTTCCCAACACAAGACAAAAGAAACCCACCCCACTTATTTTATTGTCTCTTCCAGGTAACATTGGACAGCAGAAAAAATGAATTCCATTATAATCCAACAGAAGAGAGATAGCTAACATTACCAGCCCCATCTGCCTTCCCTAACCCTCAATGGTTGTCAGTTTGTTTCCAGACCCAAATTAAGGTGCTGATGTTAGTACCATATTGGCCCGAATATAAGCCACACTTTTTTCCCCCAATTCTGACTGTGAAATGTTAAAGTGTGGCTTATATTCGCAACCTTACAAAAATTATCCAGTGTGCAGCTAAAAGCATGGCAAAGTGGTGCCCACCCCGCACATAGTCCCAAGGCTGTGAAGGGGGAGAGCAGGGAAGGGGAAAGGCCACTGGCAATGCAGCGTGGCTCCCCCCGCCCCGCCCAGAATGCACCCAGGAGCACGAGGCAAACAGCACCAGGAATACGGCAAAGCCGTGCCTGCCCTGCACATAGTCCCCTGTCCTCTCCCCCAAGGCTGGGAAGGGAGAAAGTGAGGAAGGGAGTGGCTTTAGGAGGGTATTGTCGTTTTTTCTCTCCCCCCCCCGACTTTTAAATGTGTGGCTTATATTCAGACCAATACGGGTATTTAACCATGACTTAGGCCCCAAATACGTCCTTCCCACAAACTCCCTCTGGTGTTAAGATCAGCAGGAGGGGGCCCCTTGGTGGTTCTGTGCCCTCAGAAGCTTGAAGGATAGTATCCCGTGAGAGGATCATATATGGCAGCCCCTAAATTGTGGCATTTCTTCCCCACAAAGATGTGTCTGGCATCTTCATTATGCAGTTTCTGCTGTAAGATGAAGGTATACCTCTTGCAACACTTGATATTATATATACAGATATAGGTGTATAGTTCCACCCTATTCTTGCGACTGTACTTTGTTTTAGAGTGTTTTGGTAATAATTCAGTGCCAGTATCTGAGACTGCCTTTGCCTTTTCTGTATTGCAAATAGAGTGACTAACAGTATTTTACTCTGGATTTAGGGAAGTCTATGATGACTTATTTAAAGAGGCATTGTTTTAAAGAGCTGAAATTCTAGGAAATTCTGTTTCAGAGGTAAGAGGTCCCCCATGGCTTACCTATTCTGGATTGAGTTGACGGCAGCAGCATGCATAGCAGCAGCAGCAGCTTCTTGTGCTTTCCTGCCACCTGGTGGAGGACACATCCCAGTCCCTACTTGGGGAGGCATGTTTGCCATGTTGGGTCCATAGGGCCTATTCCCCATGGCAGCATGGCTCAATCCTCTCCCTGGAGGAAGCCCAGGATAGGGTGGTACACCAGTTTGACCATGGATCTGACTCCCTGCTCCCATTGGGTTCATGGTTCCTCCCATTCCTGGGCTTGGGTAATTTGCATTGGGCATAGCATTGTAGTTTGGCTGCCTGGGATATCCACCTACAGAGAAAAGGGGAGCATGATCAGCAAGACCAAAGAATGTCCTGGCAATTCTTGCATTTGCATCTTGAGCCTGCATATTACAAGGCAGGATAAAAGACGGGAGAATGTTGGCTTCACAAAATAGTGTCCTAATGTTAAACTATTCCACATCAGTTCTTTCTTTCTTTCTTTCTTTCTTTCTTTCTTTCTTTCTTTCTTTCTTTCTTTCTTTCTTTCTTTCTTTCTTTCTTTCTTTCTCTCTCTCTCTCTCTCTCTCTCTCTCTCACACACACACACACACACACACAAATGCACCACAGCTACATTGCAATATCAACCACAAAGCAGTGCCCACATTATGTGGAGTCTTTCCATGCATCATTCCACCAGAGATCTCATGACTAAGTTAATCAGCCAATCATTGTCAAAGGCTGGACTAATCAATAATGATCCAAATATTAAGATGACTTGTTGAATTACCAAAACTAACTGTATTAAGGGCTATGAAGTGGAGACAAAAGTCACACTTAACCCCCCTCAATTTCCCAAAATTTCTAAATGAATACTCCAGCACATATTTTTAAAATCTTCTGTTAGTGTTTTGTGTTGATACTTAGTTCACATTCAGCAATAGTGGCAGAACACACACACCCTTTACTTTAATCCAATAAACAACATCCATGATAAAAACTGTAATCACACACTTCCTAGGTCAAGAGACAAGACTGCTCATGCTTTCTACCCATGCGTCTCATTGTCTTAAGCAGGTGTTCTTTATCCAACCACAGAAACAACACATGTTCACTGCTCATGCATTTTATTTGAAACACAAGTGTAATGCTCTCACCTTGAGGCCCATATTGACCCCCCTGAGGTCCATAACTGCCCATGGAATTTTGTTGGTAAGGTCCCATCCCAGCATGCATCTGTCCTCCAGAAGACTGACGTGGAGATAAGGCCGACCCAGGCTGAGGGGAATTATACTGGGGCATCTGTGGAGTCCTCTGTATGTAACCTAATTAATAATGATTTCAAGGGATATTGTTATGAAAACAGGCTATGCAGATGGAAACACATTTGATAAAATAATTAGTTCTGGAAATCCCAAATTCTTCATAAATTACATTCACATTAATAGCTTGAAAACCTCAGTGAAAAATTATCACATGGTAATTCCCTAGTCTTATCATAACTGTGGCACAGCACACTCTTATTTTGTAGCTGTCACTTTAAGGAGTTATTTATGATGACTGCTAAGTTATCTGAACCCACTGAGAAAGGTGAGAATGGGGTGGCAAAAGTGAAAGTAACATGGTACCCTATTTCAATGAATAAATAGAACAAGCAACAGCCAGCTGTACCAGATGCTAATGACAAATTTGCATTGTTCCCACTGATCGCTATAGTTAAGAGGTAACATTTGAATTTACCGTTGGGCACCTTTGCACCTATTTTAGACTCCCAACTCCCATCAACCCGACAGTATGACCAATGATTATGATGGTGGGAGTTTGGAAATCAGCAACATCTGTAAGGCATCAGGTTGGGGAAGGCTGTTGTAAGCAATAACCTGAGGTGGAGTGGCAAAAGGAAAACAAGTATAGGTGTGTGTGTGTGTGTGTGTGTGTGTGTGTGTATCTAGCATAATTTGGAGAATGATGCAAACTGCACCATGGCAAAACTAATTTTGTCACAAAAGCATTATATGTGCAAGTATGTTTCCAGTTCACATTCCACATTAAAGACTGTCCCAATTCCCTACTCTAATTCGTAAATCACCAGTTACACCTTTCATGGAAGATTATCATGTGCATCAGGACTGATGGGTGAACCACTGAGATGTTTGTTATATACAGGAAGCAAGGCAAAACAGCGCAACTGTCATTGCACACGTGCACACACCTCTATCAGGGGTTATGGTTGACTGATTCATGGAGGGATGCAAGATGCTGTCTGACTGGCCACTAGGCGGTCGAGGTGGCATCTGGTTACCTGCACAACAAAGAAAAAAATGATGGTGAAGAACTGCATTTCACCTCACTCCCCACTAAAGCAGCTCAAAAAAGACAAACCTGAAAGTGGTACAAAAAGTGGCAGGGCCAGAGGGGAAAGTAGATGGAGCTACAGATGTGACTCTTACCTCTGTAGAGTTACCCCCAAAGTACAGATTTCTATACCCACCACATACTTCATCTAGTTAAGCAAGCAGTATTCTCATAGTTGAAGAACTCATTTCAGCCAGGTAAAAGCACTCAAGGAAGCCCCAAAGAAGGCCCAGTGCAGAATGTGGCCTCAGGAGAGTCCCATGTACCAGGCAGAGGCTCCTAGAGGCTTGCATTCAGCCAGGCCTGAGGTTCCCCACCCCACTTATAAAGAAAGAGATTTCTGGCTCATAGCTTGCTTTATCCCTTAAAGATGAACGCATGCAATAAAATGTATTTTATTTATCCATAAAGCATTTTTATTCTCATTCAGAAACAGTGAACCAAAGAGGAGAGATAATGAAGTAGACAAAAGTCACCCAGGACATGGGTTCTGAACTCATGTCTCTACCCCATATTTATTTGTAATGTATTGCTAACATTGATATTCCACCTTTCCTCTACATTTTTCTATACCACCACCACCCGGACTTCCTTTCTTCCTCACAATAATCCTGAGGTAGGTTAGGCTGCAAAATAATGAGGTCACTGACCCAAGGTCACCCAGTGAGGTACATGGCTGAATAAGGATTTGAACCTGGGGTTCCTCACTCCCAGTCAGACACTCTAACCACCTTCCTAAAATAAGCAGTTTGTTAAAACTAAGAAGCTTGTGCCTGTAAAAAAGAAAGTTTTACCTGGTACTGCAGCAGGAGACAGTGGGCCAGAGCGTGACTGAGCAACACTAGCAGGAGATCCAACTGGTGAAGGGGAAGGTCCTCTGATGCCTGGCAAGTGAGGAGAGGTATGCGGAGAGAAAGGAGACTGAGCAGGGTTACTCTGCTCTCCTTGACTGCTAGAAATCCCTGATGTGCTTACGCCAGGACTCAGTGCTCCTTCTGTACCCATGGGCAGATCGTCTATTGAACCAGAGAGATCCTATAGAGACACACAAAGGAAAGCATGTCACATCAAGGAGAGACTGCTACTATACATATACAGTCATACCTCGGTTTAAGTACGCCTCTGTTTGAGTACTTTCAGTTTAAGTACTCCGCGGACCCGTCTGGAACGGATTAATCCACGTTCCATTACTTTCAATGGGAAAGTTTGCTTCAGGTTAAGTACGCTTCAGGTTAAGTACAGACTTCCAGAAACAATTACACCTATACTTCGGGTTAAGTACGCTGCAGGTTGAGTACTCCCTGGACCGTCTGGAACTGATTAATCCACTTTCCATTACTTTCAATGCGGAAGTTCGCTTCAGGTTAAGTACAGACTTCCAGAACCAATTGTGTACTTAAACCAAGGTACCACTGTACTACAAAATTTATGGGATTTTTCCTTTAGAAGAAAACTTAGGTTGCTATCAGTAGGGAAGGCTGCAACTTAGTTCCAGGTAGAAATAAATCCTTTAGATGAGCAATTCCCACAGTTGCAACAGTGACTTAAGTGCTACCAAGTGGATCTGGAAATTGTCTGATTGTAACCAGGAGTGATGAAATTCTGAAAATCTCGACTACCCTCAAAGGGTGGAAGAGGAAATGCTACAGTCCATCATGCCCAACATCTCAATGAAACAAACCTAGGGACACCCTAAAAATAAAGGTAGTATTGCTCAATTCCCAGTTTTGACTAGCCTTTTATCAACCTGGTGCTTTCCAGATTTTTTTGGACTACAACTCCCAACAGCCCCAGCAAGCACAGATGCAGTTCAAGACAACTGGAGTTGTAGTCAAAAAATACCCTAATTCCAAAAGATCTGGAGACCACCAACTTGACACTTAAATGTCTCATCTTTCATAAATCCGTCAACTTACATTGTACTGCTTTTTACAGCATTACTTACCAACAAGTATGTCTTATGAGCAATAGTACGTCCTGTTAATGTTCAATTTTTACAACTTATTTCTATTTTACAACAGAAGCCCCCTAGATTCTTGTCCTGTTCCCTACTTGTACTTCACTTCCACACACCAAACTATGTGCAAGCTAATGATAATGTCTCCAGTCTCTTCTTCCTGCACAAATGATTCTATAAAGCAAGGCATGCCAATTCAGTTTTGTTTTCAGTTCTATATGAATGTCTCTGCTGTGATGGGTTGACCAGAATGACACAAAACATTTCCATGATCAGAACAATCTTATTTTCATTATATTATCTTACTTATCGGGATTGGTGCATTTTGGCAGCAAGGACTCCATGATGCGCTTGAACCACCCATTTTTAATCAATGCACCACAATGAGAATACACAAGCAGGAGAGGGAATGATATGTCTGGCTGCCTTGTTGAAGCATTCTGGTCGAAGGAAAGAGTTGATAGGAAAGGACTAGTACAGAGAGCAGGAGGTGGGAGCAGGGCTTAGAAGGGAAAGGAGAACTGGGCTATCCAAGTGTTCATGCTGAACTCTCAGAAGACATTTAAGCAGCCTAGCTGATAGCTTCCTGCCTATCTCTACTACAGAAACACACACTCTGAAAGTATGAAAGAAAGCAAGTCAGTGATGTCTAATTCCAAAACACACAATCAGCTTCCGCCACAAATTACACAGAGTAAAATAATACTGAATTAGCTAACAAAGTCCCATGCAGCAGTATCTACATTTCAGATTTTTGCAAATACAGCACAACAAGGCTCTGACTATTAGTTAAAATGAGAAATGAGTGGTGGCCCTACAAGATACCTAAATTTCATTTACCGTAATTGGGGGTCATGCTTGAAGACTGACTGATCAAACAACTAATGAGTCTAGCAGGCATGTGATGGGAGAAGCGCATCAGAACGAAGCAATACACTGCTCTTCATTGCAATCCATTAAGACAGTTTGGGTGCCACAACAGAATATTTGTTACAGCCATTTGCGTGCAGATCACTTCCTGCAAGACTATGAATGTTATGTTTCTCCAAGGAAAGTACTTGTAATGAAAGATGGGATTGTTCATAAAATTCGTATAAACAGACCTTTTATGAGATCCTATGATCTCTCTACTGATGAGCACATGTATGATGGAAAACAATGCTCTCAGTCTAAACTGAGAAAGCTAAAATTGAAAGCAATATTCAGTCTAGCTTTAGACTCTTAAATGCTCAACAACATTGGTCTGAAATTATTAAACTGAAGTAAATTTTATAGTATTTCTTAATGGTAAAGGCCTTGTAGCAATTTCATAGTACACAAGGAATTCTATTTCTTTTGGCTGCTAATTAAACAGTTAGTTGTTATTCCAATCCAAAGCCCCTGTGGTTATGCTCCATTTAAAAAGGACATCAAGGTCTGTCTGAACCGGTCATGAACTGGTGATCTGATTCCAGGGCAGAATTCAGTCTTGTGTAACCACCCAGCTTTGGCTAAAGGAGAGGACAGCAGGGAGACAAATAACAATAATGATAAAAGAACTCCATCATACTGCAAACTATGGTAGAGTCAGAGTAGAACCACATAGCTCAGTGCATCTTTCATATGAAAGGCCCACTGAGCTGAATGGGAGGCTGCATACATGAGATCCCAAGTATCACCTAGCTGAATCTGACTGTATCTGCCTTCTCCAACCAAGTGTTTTTCTTATGTTTTGAACTACAACTCTAACTAGCCACAGTCAAGAAGGCCAATGGTCAGGGATAACGGAAGTTCCAGTCCTATTTCCAGCTCTGGATGGTTTGTCAGCTACAGCCCCTTTTGGACAGATTGACTTTGGACACTCTACACAGGGCTGTCCTTGAATATAACTTGGAAAATTCAACTTGTCCAAAATGCAGCAGCCAGATTACTGGCTTAGGGTTGCCTTTAGAACTCACTTCATCCCTGTTCTAAAACAGTGACATTGGTCATCAGTTCATTTCTGTGCCCAATTCAATGTGCTCATGCTAATGCTTAAGGCCCTAAAAAACCTAGGCCCCAAATATGTGTGAGACTGCCTCCTTCCCCACAGATCCTATCAGGTGGGCTCTGGGACCTGCTGGATTAGGGCAGATAATAAATTTGATTATGATGATGATAACAATCACCATTTCACTCACACACACGTTTGCAGGAATTGTTAAACAGCAGTACCACAAAACCAAGGCAGGGTTTCATACACAAATTTAACAGAATCAGACACATCAGCTATAAACTCAGAATATACACTTTTGACCCAGGAAGAATAAACAGAAACTTACCAATACAATTTAAAATCTTTGAGACCTGTACACATACACACACTGTATGTTACTTTAAACTCCGTTTGCAACATTTAATACTGATTTATTTTTTAAGGGGGTTCAACTCATTTACATGCTCATATAGTAATAACCAAAGACCTTTTGTTCTGAGATGAACAAAAACATAGGATTCTTATCTCATTATGCATGATCAAGCTTTCTTTAGCGCCTCAGCCCTTGCTCCCCCCCCCCCGCAGGACCAATTGCGGTCATCATCAGTCGTTAACAGCCATCTACAGGTTTACCACTCCCATCAGCCCATCACCCATTCCCACCCACCCCCACCACCCTCTGTATATACATAAGGGTCTGACTCTTCTGTTTCAAGTGTATCTGAAGAAGTGTGCATGCACACGAAAGCACATACCAAAATAAAAACTTAGTTGGTCTTTAAGGTGCTACTGAAGGAATTTTTTTTATTTTGCAATAAAATATTTGTTCTGGAACATTTGAGAAGAGGCCCTCCTCTCCCAAAAAAACATCTGAAATATGATCTTCAAGGGAGATTTGCAAAGCTTCCTTCTCCTCAACCACCAATTCCTGGTCTGACAAGACCAATAAAAAGACAGGGCTGACAATACCAGGAAATCCCATTTGGATTGCATTCATTTAAGAAAGGTCTGAATAGCAAAACAGAAAGGGAGCCAAGGACATTTTCATTCATCTTAAACAGAAAGCCTATTCACATATTGCCCTGCACTCCCAAACACATGAGTGATGAACTACTTGTATACATCAGCACCTTGACATTCAGGCTGACTGAGACAACTTAAGGGAAACCGTTCTTTTTGATAGGAGGGGACTTCTCTGGTGGAGTTACAGCCATAAGCTCAAACCATGTGAGTATCACTTCACACAAGCAGTTATCTGGGTAGATGTGGTGACCATGCCACATGGGTAACATGTGAAATCAGCCCTAAAGGAAATTAATCTGTGGAAAAAGATGAACTTTCATTGACACTTGGCATCACCGATGCCTCCTCCAGCAGGGCTTTCTATTGAAATCTTGGGACAGCAGTGATGTTACAAACTAAGGTATGGAAATAAGAATATATACAAATGTTGCTTCCTAAGGTTTATCATTTAAAATTGCGGAGAATGAACACCGTTTGTGTATGTGTCTGCTGATTAGTTTCCATTTTATGAAGTTTGTGGTCACTTTTAGATTATTAACATCTAGAATGACTTTTCAATTGGGGCCACAAGAGTGTCATAAAAACTTATGGAACCTGTAAATAATGATAACTGCCATAGAAGTTCGGAAAGAAAAGAAAAGGGGGCGGGGACAATATATTGCAGGTCATCAGAAGTAGTAAAATATTTAAATTCAAATATATGTTTCCAGGGAAGTAAACTGGTGGAGCAGTTTAAAGGTCGTTTTACAGAGCAACTCTGAACAATGCTAAACAAAGCACTCTTCCCTCCTTTTCTCAATACAGCCAATAAAGCAAGGGAAAACAGGAGGTGCAAATCAACAGCAGTAACTCTGCCAGCATGAAGGAAATGTCTTGGTCTGGAGAATTTCCTCATGTGTTTCCAATGTGTTTTTTATGCATTTTATTGCTCATCTGCCATGCAGATCAAAAATGTTGGAGGGATTCCAAGTATTTCACACAGAATCTCACACTCCAGGCTGGCTGCAACCCCAAAGCCTCTGTTTCTTCACTTGAAATACTGCCCAGTGTTATTTTGGGATGTGACCTGATAGCGGAAGCCCACAGGGACTCCGAAACTATAACTGTTCCAGCTGCGATTGGTTGCCCAATTCAACCTTATGCCAGCAGGAGTTTGTTCGTGCTGCTGGTGAATAGGGAATCAGCCGCTAACACCACCTTTTCATACCAAAACAAAACTATGGCTGAAATCAAACAGCCCTCAAAAGGGAGGGGTAAGTAAGGCTGCTTCAAAGATGAAAATGGAATTCCCAGTACAGCCAAACACAAAAGAGCTAGATAGTTTTGACTCAGAATACACCTGCAGTACTTACTATTCTGAATTAAAAGGCATCAGATTTTGTTAAGAATATTAGACTAATAATATTCTTAGTTTCTGGGCTGATTTTTGGCCCCAAGCTGCTTTAACAGTAGAGTTACCACTCTAACACTCTAACAGTAGCGCATATTCCAGTACTATTTTCCCATCTCTGGGCATCACAAAAAGACTCTCAAGGTTCCCAGCACTCTCAAGAAGGGATGAATGTGTGCATGCTGTGCCACAACTAATAGGGTCCATTGTAACAGTATCAAATTCATTTTTTAAAAAGTCTAGTTTAAAATGTTAAATACAACAGGATTCCAAGGAGTAATAAGTTTGTACAGAATTTGGGTTTAATGACCACAAAACATTTCATCCTTGTAAGAATGGATCAGTGCTCACAGTTCCTCCCAGTATGGCATAGGTGTCACTGTAAAAGGTAAAGGTAAAGGGACCCCTGACCATTAGGTCCAGTCGTGACCGACTCTGGGGTTGCGCGCTCATCTCACATTATTGGCCGAGGGAGCCGGCGTATAGCTTCCAGGTCATGTGGCCAGCATGACAAAGCCGCTTCTGGCAAACCAGAGCAGCACATGGAAACGCTGTTTAGCTTCCCGCTATAGCGGTTCCTATTTATCTACTTGCATTTTGATGTGCTTTTGAACTGCTAGGTTGGCAGGAGCTGGGACCAAGCAACGGGAGCTCACCCCATCACAGGGATTCAAACCGCCGACCTTCTGATCAGCAAGCCCTAGGCTCAGTGGTTTAGCCCACAATGCCACCTGTGTCCCTTTTTAGGTGTCACTGTACTTTACTTTTAATTAATTGCATACTCCAAAAAGTCTTTCTTATAAGGTTTTGCAACATGGTGGTAAATCCTTTGGTAATGACTGGCTAACTTGCTCTATTGTCACATAGGTGGAAAAGGGATAAGGGTCTCCATCTACCATTGGCTAAGCTACTGATAATTATAAAGAGGAACACAAAGACTTTCACAAAAGGAGGGGGGAATCACAGGCCTATGAATATAGGAGAAAGGAGCCCGAAATGAAGGTTTGTATTTGGAAGAGGGAAAGAGAAGGCTGAAGAAATCTGGTAGAAATAAAACTGAGGTAAAATTATATATCGAAACCATTGAACAGGACCTACAGAGTATTCACATGTTAGAAAAAAAGTGTTCCCAAACGGTATAGGACGGTATAGAATAGGTGCCCAGTGGTGCAGAATTAATGACATACAGCCCTGACATTTGCACCTATTCAACACTGTTCCCTCACCTTTTAAGTTACATTACAGTGGTGCCTTGCTAGACGAAATTAATTTGTTCCACACGGGTCTTTTCTTATAGCGAAAAATTCGTCTAGCGAATCCCATAGGAATGCACTGAATTTGTTTCGACTTTTTTTGCCCATAGGAACGCATTAATTGAATTTCAATGCATTCCTATGGGAAACCGTGATTCGCTAGATGAATTTTTCGTAAAACGCATTCGTCTAGCGAGGCAAGCTCCGCTCGAAAAATCCTTCGTTAAGCGGAAATTTCGTTAAGCAGGGCATTCGTTAAGCGAGGCACCACTGTATATGGTTCATGGAAAGCAGGTGTTTTTAACAGGTTTCTACATTTTCCATCTCCACAGCAAGCTAGCCATCACCCTTTGGAGAGCAAAATGAGGGATGCATGATGAGATTTCCTCCAAACCTTGATGCTGCAAAGGTGGACTGAGATCACCCAGGTGGTTGTGCAGTGTTCCCCTCAGCTCCAAACATAGGACAGGCTAGGGGTTGGTTGGCAACTGTGTCAAATACCTTGGGCACACAGAGCCAAAATGGCAAGCATATCTCTCCCATTCCTACTCTGAAGCATAAGGGAAGTGGCAGGGAGCCTCCTTGGCTGCTGTTTGGCAGAGGCACTCTGAAAATGTTCACTGAACAGCAGATAAGACAGCACATTCCCTGGCTCTTTCCTGAAGGAAAGGGTAGTGGGAGGGTTCTATTGACAGCTGCTTGGAAGTGAATGGAGCACCACTGCCAAGCATTAGCCAAACTGGCAGGAAAGGGAGAGGGTGATCCCAATTTCTGGCTTGACTATCAAGGCCAGCCATAACATGCAAACCTCTGACTGTATGAAAACGTCTGGAAATGTTTGGTATCAACACTTGGTCACACACGTTCTCTAATGATTCTAGCTCTATTGCATGAGCATAAACTTGCTATGAAGAAGATCATGGGTGACTAAGATATAGTGTCCTCCATACATTGCTGAACTCTAGTAACTCCAACCAGCTCTACTAGTTGGGAATGATGGGTACTGTAGCTCTAAAACATATTGAAGTCACTACACTGGCTATCCCTAGAGTAGATCAAGTCAACTTTTCTCATCTACAAGAGGCTATCATACAGAAAAGCACTCCTATTCACAGCAACCAGAGGCTCATTCATGTTTTCAAATTGAATGAGCAAGTGTACAAGCATGAGAGGGCCACTCAGCTAGACCAGCGTTTCTCAACCGCTGTTCCGCGGCACACTAGTGTGCCGCGAGACGCTGGCTGGTGTGCCGCGACGTGCGGCGACAAGAAGGGCGATTTGCATTGTCACGTGCCTGGCGGCCGCCAATATCCGACACTGACCCGCCGGAAAGGAAGCTGGCCGGGTCACGACGCGGGGCGAGCGCAGCTCTCAACAGCCACCACCACGGGAGGGTGGTTTTAGACAAACTTAAAGAAGCTGGCTGGATGAGCTCAACCTGAAACTTGCTGAGCAAAGGATTGTGCTGGCAGAGAAATCAGTGGCTTGTGAAGCCTTATTACAGGAGATTGCAACCAACACAGCAATTGGCAAGTGTTTCTTACAGTCATAATTATATAGTCAATATAGGGCAGCACAGAGTTAATTTTTTTTAACTTTTTTAATGGTGGTGTGCCTCGTGATTTTTTTCATGGAACAAGTGTGCCTTGGCCCAAAAAAGGTTGAGAAACACTGAGCTAGACACCTTGTAAAACACTCTTCAAATGTAAAACACTACAGAAATGTTATGGTTTAAAAATCAGAATCAGCATTTCTATTTGCAAATTCACTGCTGGGGAAGTTATTTATTATTTTAGGTAATGGTGGAACTTGGTACAACCTAGAACGCTATTACTTACGTATTACAAATGCAATGATGCTGACTGATATGGGGGTGCTTTTTTGCATATTAGATTTTCAAATTGAAAATAATAAAAAAATTATAGCAATTTTTAAAAGCTAAACACTTTCCATAGCTTTAATAAAAAAGGCAAAACTTTGCATCTAGGAGGGGCATTTGAAAATGAGTACTAGCAATTGTGCCCACCAGCAGTTGATTGTACTGTCTGTATTATGGTTTTGGCCGATTTTTAACTTCATTTGAAAGAGCTAGTGTTCATAATTGTAAATATACCTGCAACAGCAGAAACAATGAGAAATTAGGCAGAACACAAAAATATAAACATATCCAAAGTCATTTTAAGTCACGATTTTCAAGCTCATGCAGGAAAATTATTCTCTCATTTCAACTGATTAATTTCCAAATTAGAACCTATACTGAGAAGTTTAATCTGGTATCCACCAAATTTGCTCACAGCTAGAATGATCAAACACAGGTAAAAACTGAGACAGCTCGGGTTGATTACTTGTACAGTGGTACCTCGGTTTACGAACTTAATCCATTCCGAAATTCCGTTTTTAAACTGAAACCGTTCTTAAACCGAGGTGCACTGTCCCTAATGAGGCCTCCTGCCGCCGGTGCCCTTCCACCATTCAGATTCCATTCTTATACCAAGGTAAAGTTTTCAAACTGGGAAACTACTTCCAGTTTTGCGGTGTTCGTAAACCAAATTGTTCATAAACAGGACCCAGGTGGCGCTGTGGGTTAAACCACAAAGCCTAGGGCTTGCTGATCAGAAGGTCGGCGGTTCGAATCCCTACAACGGAGTGAGCTCCCGTTGCTCGGTCCCAGCTCCTGCCAATCTAGCAGTTCGAAAGCACATCAAAGTGCAAGTAGATAAATAGGGACCGCTCCGGTGGGAGGGTAATCGGCGTTTCCGTGTGCTGCTCTGATTCGCCGGAAGCTGTCTGCGGACAAACGCCGGCTCCCTCGGCCTATAGAGCGAGATGAGCGCCACAACCCCAGAGTCGGACACGACTGGACCTGATGGTCAGGGGCCCCTTTACCTTTACCTTACCACTGTATTGCAAATGATACGGTGTGTGTGTGTGTGCGTATGCCAATTCTCCTTGAACTCTCAGTGGCTTTTGATACCATCAACCATCAGGATCAGATCTGTGGACTGGGAGTTGGGGGCATGGGAGTTGGGGGCATCTGCAATACCATTTCCATAAAAGAACATTGGGCGACTCATGCCGAACACTTTGATATCTGAATTGTGAGGTCCCATAGGGTTCTAATTCACCCCCAATGTTATTTAAAAGCTATATGAAGCCTATGGGGATGGTCACCTGGGGATTTGGTGCTTGGTGTCATCAATACGTGGATGACACTTAGGCTCTGCTTTTTAATTCCATCTGAATCAGATGAAGTTTTATCAGTGCTGAACTGTTATACAATGATGGGCTGGAGAGTTGATAAACTGAAGCCAAATCCTGACAAAATGGAGGTGCTCTTGGTAGGTCTTCCTCATATACAAGAATTGGGTGCATGGCCTATTTTCAACAGAGATGGAACCAGCACAGACACTTGAGACACAAGCTATGGTTAGTGTGCCAGATGTGGTCATTCCTGGATCAGGATAACTTTGCCACAAGTCCCTGTAGCCTCGTTTGGATTTCTGCAACAATGTCCCTGAATAAAGTCTGGAGATCACAGCTAGTGCAGAAATGCTGCTGCCTGATGGGTGCTTCTGCATGCACTAGTTACCTGTAACACTACCAGGGCAAATTCAACATTTTAATGTCAGTATTTAAAGTGCTTCATGACCTGGCCTTATCCCACACCATCAGTCTCCGACCTTGGGGTTGATTGTGGCAAGGGGTGGTGCTAGTTGCTTTTTTTTGTCTGTGTTCTATTTGTTTTGTGGTATGTATAGGAGCTTTGGCTGTTTTGGGATTGAGCATCCTCAGTCTTCCTTCTTTGTGTTGGGTATTTTGTGTTGCCCCCAATAATTTCTTATATTTTCAACTGTGTTTGGGGACCCCTGCACATCTTACAACTCCCACTTTTTCATCTCTTCACAAAAGCTTTTCATATTTTGTACACCAACACTTGTGAGTGTGTAGACACGTATATACAGACTATATCACATGTGCAATTTCCCAATGTACTCCAATAAGAGTTAAGTCACAAACCGAGTGCAGGTAAGTATGAAATTGGTCACATTTTTGAGCTCCTCCTTAAAATATACAGTTTCCTTTAGAATTTTTTTTAAAGGATCCTTAGGTTCTAAATGCAAAGTAATAATGCACTGAGAACTCCTTGCCTGTTGTGGCAGCATCTCTATCTACTTTATATATGCATTAAATTGCCTGCCTGCCTATTTTCTTTCTTTCCTTCCTTCCTTCCTTCCTTCCTTCCTTCCTTCCTTCCTTCCTTCCTTCCTTCCTTCCTTCCTTCCTTCAAAAAAGGGCACAAATGATAAGGGGCGTTTGAATTCAGTTTTTCTTCTTTGATAGAGAGAACATTTCTCCTCCCAATAGGAGTTTCCTGCTGCTCTACAGCAGTATATATGATTCAGGATGGAAACAAGAACATAGTGTTTTTAGGCTGAAAAATGAAGCAAAACCTCCTTCTACTCAGGGTTTAAGACAAAACTGGTAAGAGCTGCTTGCTGTATCTGCAGTGCAGGGAAGAAGGGCTTGGAAAGGAGGCTCTGTGGAGGAGGAGCCTGGTGTGTATGTGTGTGTGTGTCGAGAAATTTCACTCCAATTACAAAAATTAACCCATCTAAGCAAGTTACTGTAGGGGGAAGAGAGAAAGAACAGGCTCTTCAGCTGTTTTGGTGAAACTAGGGACAGCAAAGGGAAGGGAGAAGAGCTGCTGGTTTTACCACACTCCTTCAACTAAAGACCTTGAAAAAGAAAGAGGGGGGAGAGGGAGAGACAGCACTGCTACTGCAGCAGCCATTGATTTTTCAGAGGTCGATACTCCACTCCCACAGATCTGCTCAGTAGGCGCGTTAATCACATCCACTGCTTCTGCTCAACACCATTCCACCTCCCCTCTCCCTTTCCTCCCTCCCCAGTTCTTTTTTTTTTTAAGAAATACCTATTAAAATATATCCTCAAAGCACCAGCAGTAAGTAGAGGCTGATCAGTCTCATGTCCTTTCCCTTCCTTTTTAAAGGGGAACACTAAGCTTGTGGTTGAAGGCTCAAAGTAAAGAGGAAAAAAGCACCATGATTCATGCACTCAACAAGATGTCGCTGGAGGAAAAACCCACCATGCAGGAAAGCCAGTATTCTCCTCCTCCTCCTCCTCCTCCTCCTGGGGAAATGCTGGATATGGATCTCTTCCTCAAGCAGCCACCTCCCCCCCAAAAAAAAGCTTGTTTCTGCTTACCCCTTCAAGGAGCCCTGGATTTAAAAAAGCTGCTTGCAAAATACTGGGCAAGGCAACAAGCAGCAATGTTGGAAATTCTCAGCTTCCTGACTCTATTTTGCCAGGGCTGGTTAAGAATGTGGGGCTGGCACCACCACCAACTAAGCTGGTTTCTTTGACATTCTAAGAAAGCCTGCCAAGAGTGACCCTGGATTTCCCCAGCTCAAAGTCACTGTTTGCTACCTCCTGTGGTGGCAACTGCTCTGCCTCTCAAAAGGTGGAGCTACTGCAACTCACCACAAAGGAAGTAGAGGCCTGGCTAAATCTGGACAGGCTGCTTGTACTACTGTTGTCTGACAAGCCTTATGGCACCCTAAAGACTAATGTGGTATAAACTTTCATGGACTACATACAGTCCACTACATCGGATGCACAAAATGTTGACAAGTTTACATATGGGTGAGTGTAAGTACAATTCAGTCAAAAGGCAATTCAACTGACTGTTGAAAATTGTGTTAATGCTTAAATCTAAAAATAATGACCATTCAAAAAACAGTGTTGATAATACAAAAAGCTTCACATTAATAGTTGTGGAATAAAAACCCACTATCTGGATTTGAGGTCACAGGCAACAGAACTGAACTTCTTGATTATCCCACTTTTGGCTGGAAAATGACCATGGATCCAGTTGCTTGCTCTTTCCTTCAGGCCTACAACAACCTCACAATCCCTAATCCATGCACAACTTCTGGGATCAGTCATAAAAGCCAGCAGAGATGGGATTTCTTTTGTGAGGTGATGGAGCGGGGGAGGAGAGCAACCGTGCTCATACTCACAGCAGTATGCACGTCAGGGTCTCACTCACTTCACAGACAGACTTTACCAGTCTTCCCTAACCTGGTACCCTCCAGATGTCCCATTGTCAGGGATGCCAGCATGCCAAATGGACAGGGATGATGGGAGTTGCAGTCCAAACCATTTAAAGGGGAAAAGCACTGATCTTGGATAGGGCACCTCCCAAACTGAAAGCCACATCCTACCATTCAACGTAGTTTAAATTGCAGGGGGGAAACGATGTCATTTTAGTGTGGGAATAAACCACAAAACAAACCTCCTTTCTCAATAGAATTTAGGAGGGCAGACTACCCAGACTACCCACAGACCAATGTCATGGAGGACAACAATGAGGCTCTAACACAGAGGTGAAAAACCATTTTCAGCCCAAGGCTATGGAAGGTAAAACCCAAGCCTCAGAAAAATTCCCACAAAACTCTTCTTAATGGAGTTTATAGCATACTTTATTGGTGGCCAGTTTTTTTTTTATGAGCCAGTCAAGGTGCTCACATGCTTAAAGCCCTAAATGACCCCAAGTACCTCCTCTGTGGCAGCCCCTAAGTTGTAGAACTCCCTCTCCACAGAGGTGGGTCTGGACCCTTGATAAAAGGAGTTTCTGGCAAATGCTGAAGACACACCTCTTTACTTTGGTTTTTTTATACTTGAGGTGTATCTTTTTAGGACCCACTTGATTGCCTGCTGTTTCAAACTGTTAATAATATTGTGTTTTAATGTTGTAACCTGCCCTGGGACCTTAGAGTGAACAGCACATTAATAAGAGTAAGGATAAATCAAATACTGTTGTTGTTTGGTCGTGTCCGACTCTTCGTAACCCCATGGACCAGAGCGCGCCAGGCACTCCTGTCTTCCACTGCCTCCCGCAGTTTGGTCAGACTCATGTTCATAGCTTTGAGAACACTGTCCAACCATCTCGTCCTCTGTCGTCCCCTTCTCCTTGTGCCCTCAATCTTTCCCAACATCAGGGTCTTTTCCAGGGAGTCTTCTCGTCTCATGAGGTGGCCAAAGTATTGGAGCCTCAGCTTCAGGATCTGTCCTTCCAGTGAGCACTCGGGGCTGATTTCCTTAAGAATGGATAGGTTTGATTTTCTTGCAGTCTATGGGACTCTCAAGAGTCTCCTCCAACACCATAATTCAAAAGCATCAATTCTTCGGATATCAGCCTTTTTTATGGTCCAGCTCTCACTTCCATACATCACTACTGGGAAAACCATAGCTTTAACTATACGGAACTTTGTTGGCAAGGTGATGTCTCTGCTAAATGTTGGAGAAGAGTTGGGAAATGAAGTCCTTCCCAGTTCTCTTGTCCACTGTGCTACTGTGACCCATCTTTGTAGCCTTTACTGGGCATTGTCAGGGGAAAAGCAAAGGGTTGGATTAAATATTGGCAGTCATACTACAAAGCATTATTTGAGACTTGCCTCTTCCCTGATCATGGACTTTGACACTGACTGGAGCAGATGAGAATATTGGTGTGAAACATCTGTAGGGCACCAGGTTGTGGACGGCTGCTATAAAGTCATGATATTGCTGCATGGCAATTGATGCTTGAGTGTGCTGGCGTTAGTAAAGCGTTCCAGGAATGTGACATGACTGAGTTCTTTACCTTGTCAGGGTATGGATTTCAGAGGTATGAGAAAATCCACACAGGTAGAAGATTCATCAAGGTAGTCAGCTTTAGAGATTTAACTTTGGATTCCACAACGTTCAGCAAGTTAACTACAGTGGTACCTCTGGTTTAGAACTTAATTCGTTCCAGGGGTCTGTTCTTAACCTGAAACTGTTCTTAACCTGAAGCACCACTTTAGCTAATGGGGCCTCCTGCCGCTGGCGCGCCGGCGGAGCACAATTTCTGTTCTCATCCTGAATCAAAGTTCTTAACCCGAGGTACTATTTCTGGGTTAGCGGAGTCTGTAACCTGAAGAGTTTGTAACCCGAGGTACCACTGTAATTCTGTAGGCTTTTCCAACATGACCTTGTTGGTGCAAACCTTCAGTTGTACTTGATACACTGATAATCAATTTCTTCTGGGTGAGGCCAGAACTCTAGGGCAGGAATAGGGAACCTGTGGCGCTCCATGTGTTGTTGGACTACAACTCCCATTATTCCAATTGCCAATGCTAGCAGGGGCTAATGTGAGTTGAGGTACAAACAACATATGGAGGACTACAGGATCTTCATGTCTACTATAATAATTGAGGACATTGTTCTTTTATGGCTGCACTTCTCTCTCAAAGAATGGCATTGAGAGACCAGTGCTCTATCACATGAAATTTATGCTATGGTGTATAACATTGTTCCATTCTGTCCCCAATGTTTTAACATCATATATGCAAAGCCACTTTGGAAGATTAACTGTTGTTTTGGAGTAAAGTCACAGTATTCTGATGACACCTAACACTACTTTTCATTAATGGAAAGATCTAGGTGAGCAAGCGCCTGGGCACCATTACAAGTTAGAAGGGAGCTAATGAACATACTGAAGGACAAACTGATGGTGGTTACCCAAGAAGGAGAGGTTCAAGATACTGCCTGTTGCTAACTGGGTAACAGTCTCTTTGAAGGAGATCATACATCATCTTGCTTCATTGGTCAAATTCACAGCACCCACTGCCAGACTCACTGAAACCCCTTCTCTTTGATCAGGATCTATGTTTCACTGGCATATAATCCAATTGAGGTTTTGCATGAGGTTTTTTGGGGGGGAGGGAGTGGGGGTTGGGAGTTCCGCCGCATGAGCAGAATTTGTTCCACTTGCATAATGGCTTTGTTGCATACAACCCTCTGTTTGGAATACAACTGTCTACACTGGGCAGTGCTTGAAAATGGTTTGGAAACTTCATCTGGGACTGACCATATTACTTCTGATGCAGCACAGCAGCATTGCTTGCCTATTAATTTGGGGCTTTGTTCAATTAAGACCCCTTTGCTTGGGTCCTAATTACCTTAATGAGGAAATAAGACAAAGGAGGAAACCCACTCCAAGGTCAGCCACCAGGGGCTTCTTTCATATGCAAAAAGACTTTTGAGAAGTGGTGGAACTTGTGGTTCTAGTTCAAAAAAGCATGACAGATCCTGAAAGTCTCAAGTCTATACAGCCCTGTTCTTCAATCTGTTTTTCATATGCAATTGACTGGTCTTCTCTTTGTGTAGTTTCCGCTGTCAGGTAAGCTTCTCCTTTTGCCAAAGGTATTTGGTGAAGTTCAGAGTTTGCTGATCTTTTGTCAAACACTGCTGTTTACCATTTTTTCAGATTTTTTTTTTTTGGGGGGGGGGAGGTTTTATTAACTAAGGTAAAGGTAAAGGACCCCTGGACAGTTAAGTCCAGTGAAAGGCGACTATGGGGTTGCAGCGCTCATCTCGCTTTCAGGCCAAGGGAGCTGGTGTTTGTCCATGGACAGTTTTCCAGGTCATGTGGCCAGCATGACTAAACCGCTTCTGGTGCAACGGAACACCGTGACAGAAACCAGAGCGCATGGAAACACCATTTACCTTCCTGCCACAGCAGTACCTATATCTACTTGCACTGGCATGCTTTTGAACTGCTAGGTTGGCAGGAGCTGGGACAGAGCAACGGGAGCTCACCCCGTCGCGGGGATTCGAACCACCGACCTTCCGATCAGCAAGCCCAAGAGGCTCAGTGGTTTAGACCACAGCGCCACCCGTGTCCTAGAAAACAACAGAACTTTATAAATGCAGAACTTACCTAGAAAACAACAGAACTTTATAAATGCAAGCTATAATTACAGGAACAGCTGGTGTTGCACTTCTTTTAAATACAACATCCCTTATTTGATTTTTATTATATATAAAACAACTTTTATTTTAAATGCAGGGACTTGTGAAAATAAGGAGGGGGGAAATTAAGATTCAAAGAAGTGCTCCCTCTCACAGCTCAAGACTGCAATACCTCTCCCCATATAAACCAACCCGGACTCTGCAATCATCGTCTCAGGTCCTTGTGTGCCTCCTCTATGAGGGTGGCAACACAAGAATGGACCTTTTCTGCAATGGCTCCCCATTTGTGGACTCGCCAGTCGCTTTCATATAATGATATAAAATATCACTAGGTGCCAGGCAAAAACATTTCTCTTCAACCAGGCATCCAGCTGACTAACATTCTATTGCTTTTTAAATGTTTTTTAAATGTGGGTTATTGGTTTGTTTTTGTGGTGTGCGTTTGTATAGATAGATAGTTTTTGTTTTTTTGTATTTTGTATTTTTCAGGTGTGAACCCCTTCTACCGACTAGCCCTTATTATCAGAGGTCATTAACTAGAAGTGAATTGTATGCATATACCATAAATTGTAATTTTATTTCAAAACCACCATCAAGAAAACTGAGTAAGACCTTTTACTTGAATGTAAGAGGACAACAGGCCTGAATCAAACACATGGGTAATGAATACAGCTCATGCTGGAGTACAGGGTTGGACAGCATCATATCATCAACAATAATGAACCAACATGCCCTACAACCATACAAATCCTGTTTGGATACAAGCCCAGAGGTGGCCCTGGATGTTGTCAATTACACAGGGTGCTCTCTCAAGTATGAGTGAACCCATGGTACAGCCAAACATTCCAGGAATAAGTAGTGGTAGTTGCTGAACAATCAGTGTTTCAAATCAGGTGGGATAAATATTATAGGTCTAAGCAAAATTAGGTATTTAGAGGACAAAGTGTGAAGTCATGTGGGTGGGCTCAGTGAATTATCCTGGTCAAAAACAGACTTGTGTTTCTTGAGACAAATAGATCTTCATTCTGGCAAGCAGTTAACAGTTTCTAGGTCTCAGCTTTTAAAACTATGTCTAGTATCTACACTACTATGTCATACTTATAACCACCAGCCTGAAAAAACCCTCTTTATAAATAGAAAAATCAGGTCTTGAACTGTGTTTTTTAGTGGGTGATATGGCGGTCATGCAATAGAAGATCACTGATTCGGTTTAAGTGCAGGGTTTGCTTATTTCTGATAAAACCTAGCTTATTTCTGATAAAACTCCAAATTAGAATGTTCAGAGATGACTTTAAAACAATGTAATTCTCATCCATACTGTATTTTACATACTACTCTTCCTCTCACCCTCACTGTTTTTGGTTTTTCTCTCTCTACACAGTTAAAATGCATTGATTTAGTTTATTCATTTGAAGCAAGCAGCAATTGCAATTGTGGCTCTTCCAATTCAGTGGTTATACAAGATTAAGAAACCGCCACTCTTGGGAATCCAAGATCAGAACTGGGTATCCTCTAGCAATTTTCTGATTAAAAACCAGCCTGTCCTGCTTACCGAAGCTAGGCTTAAAGCAGAACAAGAAAGAAATGGCAGCACTGTTTAAAGCGCACACGCCTGTTGTCTAAATCTGCTCCTTTCCAAGTCGCAGCTGGCTTCATATTTCAGTTAATTTTCTAACCGAAATTGTTCCTTAAAAAACAAAAAGCTTCCATCAGGGGAATCTGTAACGTATACAGGCAGGAAGCCGTGCTGAGCCACCAATGACTAGAATAGAAACAGGAAACGGGCCCTGGATCGAGCATAGAATGATCTGCTGCAAACACAGCCTCCTGCACGAAGCACAGGGACAGCAAACTGCATCAGTGGCTCAGAGCAACATGATTTATAAGGCAGGCGCTGATTGGCTGCTTCTTCGAAGAGAATCAAGCACACAGCATTCCGTGCTGCACGGCCATGACTGACACAGCAGTGTGGGGTGGGGAATTTCCTTGCCAGCACCAGGTTAGACTGGCTTAGTTCAGAGGTGGGAGCGCCACATGGACAAATAGCAGATCAGTTCCAAGAAGCAGGTCATACTTATGTCACTGGAATGACACAAAAAATTCCCAGCAAGAGACTTGGTAATGGTGTTAGAATACATTGTTTGAATGTTTATAAAAGGCTCAAAGGACTTGGGCTCTAGAAAAGAAGTGGGGGGAAGATGTGGGTAGTCACGTGCAGAGTTTGTTTTGCTATTAGTCTTTCCATGCAAATGAGCAGAGTCATTTAACAGCCAGGCTTTATAGGAACCTTTCTGCCAGAACAAATTTGGGAGGCACTGATCCTTCAAATGCCATATGGATCTCTGGCACTGTTGTACTCTGGGACCATTTACAGCAATGCCTAGACAAGTTATAATTAGCAGGCAAATATTATTTCCCCATAAATTTACAAATTGTTGGGCCCAGTTCCACACCACAAAAAGAGGGGAAGGAGTCACAAACGCCAAGACCAAGGGAACAAATTTCAGGCAGAAACTTCAAAACAGGTGATAGCATCTAGCTCAGCAAAATTTGAGCCCCCCAAATCATCATCTTGCCCCACCACTATATGAAACTTGGTCAGTAGAGCCCATTTTATGGGCTACAACTGTAGAAAAAGGAATGCTTGCTCTTTTTGCTTTACTTTCAGCTTCTGAGGATCGTTATACATTTGGGGCACTGTGAGTTGGGGGTAGAGAGAAGCTGGCAGAACCACATATGAAGAAACGTCTTCTGCACGTCAGATAACCTGAGCAATCGGTGCAATTCATAGCTCAATAACACACAAATACAGATGTATTCAACCACAACCTAATGTATTAGTACTCGTTACACTCAGCAGAATGCCTGGGTATCAACATACCTATATAAGCACAACTTACGCAAATGCCTCTGTGTTGCAGAATTGGCTGTCCCTCTTAGGAGCACTGGGCCTGAAGTAGTGTGGGACCCATAAATTTTATTCAATAAATCACACATAAAATACAATTTATTTGTTACAGAACCATTAGTGTCAGTGCTTCTGTGGTAATTCTCTTCTATATAACAGTAAGTTGTAATTGGTGTTGTTGACATTATGCTTGGTACCCAAAGGCCAATCTGGATAGATTTCTAATCTTTGGACTTGAATTTGAGGCACATAAATTCCTGATCATTATGCACTAGAATAACTGGTGATAAAAAATGGAGCTATTTATGACTAGAGGTGGATATGTATTTTCAGAAGTAGGTTTATGTCCATGATAATGTTCAAGGTATGGCAATTGTGGTTGATGGTGCTGGATGAAGAACAAACTTCTTGTTACATTCTCTTTTTAAAAAAAAGTTCACGTATTGAGTCCTTATGACAGCAAAGACCAGATGGGAAGTGCTTGAGCAATGCTTGGTGAAATCTCAGAAGCTAAGAGGATGGGTGAAATGGCTTGTCAGCTTCCAGGAAGAAGCTGTCTTGACTTGCTCCCATCAGCCAGGACAATTCCTTCAGCTGTTTTGTTTCATTTCTGTGTAACATGGATTGTTATGTATAAACTGCAAATCATGGTTCAAAACACTGACCATTTATAGTTTGGTTTATTTAGAAATGGACCAGAGTTCATTTTAAACCACAATCTCTGGTTTGCATAGAACAGCAAACAAGTTTACATGGAAAGTGAAACTAAATTCTGTTGATGTCATCCTCACAGCCATGGGCAATGGGTCCTTCCTGCTCATGCTTATAGTACTTAAGTTATTGCTTAGTCAAATGCAAAACAGGTCTATGTGTAACATGCTTTTTTAACTCAGAGTAACACACATGGTAGCTAAAGTCACAATGAAAAGCCTGTGTTAGTTAGGAAGGTATTACTATTATTATTAGACATATTTACTGGACCACAATCCTTTTTCTGAAGGAATTTCCACAAAAGAGAAAATATAGTTTGATTAGGGTTGGAATGGGATAAATAGACCTACTGAACTCTATCTGTAGACATATCTTCCATCAAGCCAAGACTGCCCTTTGTAGGTAGCAGCCTACCTTATTTCTTCATGATGTCATCCAAATGCAAAGGCTGGAGTGAAGCTTTCCACAGGAAACTGCCTTACACAAAGTCAAACCATTGATCCATCTAGTATTTTCCACGTGGATTGGCAGTGGCTTTCCAGAGTCTGGGGCAAATGTCTTTCACATCACCTGCTACCTGACCTTTTTAAGTGGAGATTCTAGAGCAGGGGTGAGGAAACTATGATTGTCCAGAAACATTTGGGAGGCAACCCACTGACCACTGACCATGTTGGCTGTGACAGATGTTACTTGGGAGTCCAATAACATCTGGAGGAGCACTGGTTCCTCATCTCTGTACTAGAAATTTATTCTGGGACTTTCCACATGTAAAGCAAGTGCTCTGGTGTTGAGATATAGCCCTGCCTTGCTCCTAGTCCTAGTCACCCTAATTTTAGGAACCTGCTCTACTATTGTTAACTGCATTTGCAAACTGGCCATTTCTTCTTCTTTCGTCACAGATGCTGCAAAATTCCATGATATAAGATTTGAGCTTCAGGCAGGGGTAGCCAACATTGTGTCTAGATATTAATGGATTTAAATTCCCATCGGCTCCAGCCAGCAGGACCATAGGTCAAAGGCAGTAGGAGTTGTAGTCCAACAACATCTGGAGGGTACCACATTGGCTTTTATCTTTGAAAACAAGGGCTAACCAAAGTTAAGTTTTCACATCCTAAATGACACACACACACACACACACACACACACACACACACACACACACACAAACACACACTTCAGTAATTCAGAATTTGATTTCAGTATTATTGATTGCAGTTCTCAATAAATGCTTTAAATATGCAAAATGCACACCAAAGGAAGGGCACATATTTACTTTCATTCTCATCTAGCTTTGTCGCCTCTTTCTTTCCCACGGTCTTTCCTCCTTACTCCTCCTCCAATCCTTTGGGCCCCTTATTTCTGTCCTTGCTTCAAGATATACACAGTTCTGCTTCCAGATAAGAACTGTGTTGGTCTTTGCATGACACATTTGACACCCTCTCAGCTTCCCAGTGGTACCTTTTCCAGCAGCATGGACAAAATGATTCCTGAGCAGACCACAACTACTGTATATGAATTCAGAGTTTATATAGCATTTGATTTATCAACTTACTGACCATTTTTGATCGAGCAAGACTCGCTTGGACTGTTATTCATTTTGAATCCTTTTTAAAATTGTCTATGCAACCAGGGGTGGCTATGTGCATATGCACACAGTCACAATTTGCTTAACATGGTTAAGCAATTGGAAGGATGCCACAGAATCACTTAGCCACTCCCCACACCACCCACTCCTTTCTGGAATACAAATTCCTCCTGCCTTGTACTGCTGTTCAGTGTTGTATCATCACAAACGATCATCATGGCTTGTACAGCACAATAGCTAAGAGTCTAAGGGATGCATTCCAAAGCCTGTGGTTCAGATCTTGCCTCTGCTAGATGGCCTTAAGCAACTCACTTTCAGCCTAAGCTTCCCACCCAAATATGATAATACAGTTTTCAGAGGGTTGTTGCAAGGGATTACAACAAGATAACATGAAACACTTTAAACATCCTGAAGCAATGTAAGTGCTGTTATTATTTATTATTGTGAAGCTGCCTAAAATACACTACAAACAGTGGATTAAAAAGGAGCACACACCTGATCTTTGGAGCTATAATCATGTTTACCATTAGTTTCAAGTTCTGATTACCAGCAAGTGGAAGAGCTACAGCCCTATTTCCATTGCTCCCACTATTTTACTGTGCACAACTGCACATACTGTTAACAAATGACTTAAGAGTAGAATAACACTGCTTAGTAAAGAAAAATAATGGTTGTATTCTACAAACCTTTACTCAGAGTAGACCTACTAAAATTATTGGCCCTAAGTTGGTCAAGTCCATTAACTCAAAACCTTGAGTAAGAGTTAGTTGGATATATCCTTAAGCTATTCCTTTTAAGTTAGGGAACCTAGGCAGCCTTCAATTAAATGCAGTCCTGTGTGTCAAGTTGCAGGGGAAGAAGTGTTGTAAAAGTACCATTCATGGCAACAAAACCTGCTGGCAGGTCACTTCATATAGGTTGGGTTGCTGACCCACTCCCTCAAAAGTCACTCTTTGGAAAACCAGTGCTTTAAATAAAAGTAACTTAATATGCAATTCCTTAGAGATATAAAAAATAGAAATTCCAAAGCTGTCAAGATGAAGTAAAAGGTGTATAAAGCAAAAGCAAAAAAGACAAAAGATTAAGTTCCAGTCACAACTATGAAATTATCTCAGTCCTTACCTATAGTTTCTTGAATTGCTGGGATACAACCTCCCCCAAGTATACACCAACAACAGCTCTGCCTACCTTTTTTTAGGCCAGGGATGAGGAACCTGTGCCCCTCAAGACATTGTAGGACTCAAAACTCCCACTGTCCTTCACCACTGACCATGCTGGCTGAGAAAGATGGAAGTTTAGCTCTTTAAATGCATACAGTCTTCCCATTCCAAAAATAAAAGGGTGGGGAGGAGTCAAAAGTGAAGATTTCCTTCAACTGTCGTTCACTGAAATTCCCCAACTTCATCCAGCCCTGTTCTCTACTGAACTATTCGCCAACACTACTGCCATCTTACAGAAGACGCCATCTTAACTATGTGCATTTTATTACTAGCATTCAGAGCTGTACATGCAGTTGCTTCTCAATCCAAAATGTTGTAGAAGCAATACTAAAGTGATCTATTTCCCATTTTAGACTGTGTACAATATGTTAGACAAATTCAATGGATGGAGTTCAATGTAGCGCTAAGTGGAATATGTGAACAGGAAACAAGATCCTCTCAACCCAACAGGTCTCTCCCCCACTTTCTCTGCACCCACCCTCGCCCTCTGGTGTTCCCCAAACCCTTCAGAGCACACTCAGGTGGCACAGGGGAGTGCACAGGAAAAGGACAGGGGGGAAGTCTCAATGCACACGTGGAACTTGTTCCATGCACACAACAACTTAGTTGAATTCTGCCCATTGTGTGTAACTCAAAACTAAACACACTGGGTTCTTTTTTATAGAGATCTGTCTAGATTGGAGAAGGGATGGGGTGCATTCATGCCCCTGAACAGCGAATTCCCAATATTTCCCCTGGTACTGCTGAAAGAACAAGCAACATTTCTATCTGCACACTGAGGGTTCAGAAAACCAATCTATTTATATAAAAATGTGGTGGTGTGGGAGAAATGTTCCTTTGTGCATAACGTATATGAAAAAGGCAGATGTGAACTTGGCCATGACAAAGGATTTCTGGATTATGTGGTGGCCTTCAGGTGCTCAAATTAGAAAAGTGGCCTTAAGATAGAGGGCCATGCCCCAACCTCAGGGATGTCACAACAGCAGCAGCATTTTTGTTGTTGTTCCTTTCTAGGTTAAAGTGTTAAGAAAATGGTGGAAAGACAAAGAGGCAGAGAGACAGCCCAATTTTCCAGCTGCAATCTGGAAAGGAAGTTGGCCATTTCAGCAGTAGTCTGCAGAGGCACCCAAAGGTAGAACTCTGCAACCTACACGAACCCCAACCTTTTCCTACACAGCAAGAGGTAAAGGCTGGGACTCCTTTGGAAGGCAAGCAGAAGAAGTTCAATGGTCTTGGCTTCCCAGCATCAAAACAAGCACTTGTGCTCCCTGCTCTTCAAGCAGCAAATTTGAATTTGGAAGGTTAGGGCTGGCAGGGTTCTCACAGGTATACTAGACTTTCAAGAGCCTCCACAATTATGGGATTCTGCCAATCCCCTTTCCAGCACTAAAATTAGAGGAGTGGGGGACACGGGCAGGAGGCTGTCCCAGAACTCTCAGTATTAGGACAGACACCAACAACCCAATATTATGCAATTCTACACAGAGGTGAGTCCCACTGAATTCAGTGTCATTTACACCAGGCAAGCATGCACAGAACTGCAGTGATCTGAAAGTATGTCCTACTCAACACAATGGGACTGAGTGGACATGCATATGACTCACCCTGATGTTTTGGTTTGGACACACTTTCTTGTGCCAATTAGTTGTCACAAGTGTAAGGAGACTGCATATTACCAAGCTAGAGAACACAAGCTAGTCAAAACAAGCAGCCATCTATCAACCCAGAATCCACTAAGCCAGCAGTACTAACCTACGGTAAATTCCCAGAGAGACAGAGCTCATCTAGAAAGAAAAGCACACCCATCAATCCCTAGTGAATACTAACTCTTCAAGCATCTAGGGACTTTAATTGGTCCTAGTGTTGGTTAAAGAGATGGAGACTTTCTCATAAGCACATCCTGAAACACTAGCGGACTATATGTTTAGCCACTCTTTAAGTCATAAAAATGTGAAATACACCTACTTTGTTCTGAAAAGAAATCACCCCACTAAAGATAGTAACTAATTTCAACGAATGACAAACCATCAACTGGAAGAATTTGCGGAAACAGTACCACTACACTACTAAATGAAACTTCTACCTTGCATTCCAATTCAACATCAGAATTTATTCTGTCACTTAAGAATTAACTGCTAACACCAAAACCTAGAGGAAGTCCACATTGTCTAGTCCAGCCTTTCCCAACCCCATGCCCACCATTAAACTTTTTGGACTACAACTCTTTATTTGCCACAACAGGCATGGCTAGTGGTCAGAGCTGATGGATGCTATAGCTCAAAATATCTAGAGGGCATAAGATTGAATAAGGCTGATCTAGTCAAATAAGATACAATTTTGGAAGAACTATGTGATGTAAAGGGAAACCACTCATTGCAAGAAGCAGTATTTCCTAAAAGAAGTGGTGGTAACACTGAACATGTTATCGTATCAGAAAGCATGAATCTACTCTGCAACTTGCATTAGTTCAGAAGGAGGGGAGAAACCACAACTGCATTCTGCTACATATATTAAATATAACTTTTTACTGAACTATTGTGTGTCAACTTCCTCTTCAGAAAGTAATCTAATAAATCCTAGAAATATTTAAAACATGCAGTTTCTGCCATCCATTTAACCTCTTCTGCATTTTGCTCATGCAACTGCATATTTGAGAGCATTCAGAGCTCTGAAAGCCAAATAGCACTCCAGCACAAGCAGAACTAACTGATTCTAGGTCAGCAGCTCAAACTCTCCTTTGAGCCTGCTGGGGGCAGTCTCTTGAGGAGAGACCTGGCACTGGGCCAATGCACTAAACAGCTTTCCCAAACACGATGAAAAGGCTGTCCTTTCAGGAACAGGGAAGAGCTATACATATGAAGTCATTAGCCTACTAATTATTCTCAATGAGACACAGAAGATACAGCAACAGCCATAAATAGCTAGCAGTATGTATGATCTTTTACATCTCCAGCTACAGCACTGCTTGGCACCAACAATGAATTGGACCACCACTAAAACCTGAATCCCACAGCCTTATCACACTCAGACTAAAACTAAAAGAATATTGATAAATGACTGAAATGGCTAGAGGACACAAGTATAGAAGCAATAGCTGACCAAGATTTGATGGCAGAATATGGTTTCTCTCTTCTGCAGAGTATCAGGGCAGCTTTGTTGACTTCATCTTCTACTAGTTGGTTTCACAGCAGCAATACAGTAAATCTAAACTGACACCAAAATGTCCACACCTATAACACAGTAACTAACACAGTAACAAGTTCCACTAGAGTATAGCAGGCGTTGATGTGTAATGAAGTAAGAGATTTTACCACATATAATCTGTAAATTTCAGGCATAATTCTGTAGCCCAAGTAGAAATTTGATGTATATTCTGGTATGGTAGGGGGTGTTACTTTCAGAATTCTACATTATTATTTTTAATCCATTTCCAACACGCCCCCCCCCTGCAAGTGGGTGCCCAAATGTTGTTAGCTTTAATAAATGCATGGTCCTACTTTTTAATTCCAACGAGAACATGTGCTATGCATATTAAGTACCTAACAGTGCTTCCAATTACTTAAACCCAAGCCATTTATAAGATGGGGCCTTTGACTCACCGGCAAGCTAGAGGGTCTGGACTGAAGATTCAAATTCACATCATCTTGCCCTTTACTGGAAGCCATTGAGGCAGCCGATGATGCCTGGGACCCAAACGAGTCTTGTGATAACTCCTGAAATGCAAAAGATCAATCCAATGAACAAAACAGAAGAGATCCTGAAAATGGAAAAAGAATCCCTATTTTATCCTCACCCTGGCTCACAGCATTAGCCCTGTTCTATCAACACACACTGTTCTAATCAACTGCCCCATATGACGTCTCTAGTTTCAATTTTACAGAGGCCAAAGAAAATACCCCCATTGCTGGTCTCAATCCCATCATTAATTACCTCTCCCCACTGCCCTTTATACTTGTTTCTGGCCTAAAGGCTGAGAAGGGAATCCTCTCTCCACTTTTAAGGTGCTTGGCACATGGATTCTAGCTTTGATCTATTCTCCATCCAGTTGCTTAAATACCCATTTTGTATTATCCTGTCCTGTATTTGATAGTCACACTATGATATATTGGTTAGTGTGTCAGACTAGGACTGGGGAGGTGATGGTTCAAATCTCCAAACCCCACCCCATCCCAACTTTGAAGATCATTGTGGCCTTGGGGCAGTCACTATCTCTCAGTCTAACCTGTTGTCATGGGGTGGGGAAGAAAGAAGAGACACACACCTCCTTGACCTCTTTGGAGGAAAGGAAGGATATACAATGTAACAGAAGTATCTAATTCAGGTCACTTATGTGCTGTGGCTTCCCACCAACTTGGCAACTCCCTGTTTTGCGGTCACAGACAGGCAAAAGGAGGTTCTTTTTATTGAACTTCCTGGTGGGCAGCTGTGGATGGCTAACGAAAACGTTCAGCTTGCCGGGTCACAAGTTGTGCATGCCTGACCCAATTTGCATTTACGAGCCAACAACACTTTATGATTGTCAACACCTGAGTGATCACTTGCTCCCTAACAGAGCTGCAATCCTTATTTCTTCCTTTAAAAGCATAAAGAACCTTACCCAAATTTTAAAAGGCTACAACACAACCAAATCAGTTAGTGTCACTGTATAATTTTTCCAAGAGACGCAACACTGCTTTGTGCTTGCACTTGTCATCCAACAACAGGTCTGCAGCAGCACCTGGAAGAAGTCTTACCTGTGGAGGTGGGAAGCGCTGCTGAGAATATGCCGACTGCTGCTGCGACTGAGATTGAGAGTAAGATGCAGACTGTTGAGAAAGCGCCGAGGTAGCAGACTGCTGAGCTTGCTGCTGCTGGTAGGGTGACTGTGACTGCTGCTGGGAGTAGGGAGGCTGACTCTGTGGATGCTGCTGGGCAGCCGCTGACTGCTGAGGATACGGAGATGGAGACTGCTGATGTGGTGGCTGCGACTGCTGCTGGGAGTATGGAGGCTGGGATGACTGGAGCTGCGGGGGCTGAGACTGAGTTTGCTGTTGCTGATAAGAAGGCTGGGCGTGAGGGGTCTGAGATGGCGGCTGTTGGGCATAGGAAGGCTGCTGCTGCTGCTGCTGGGGATGGGGACTCTGCTGGTTGTAATAGGGAGTCTGGCTCTGCTGCCCATATCCACTAGGTCCCTGCTGTCCGTAAGGTGGGATCTATGCAAGGAAGAAAGAGAAAATGTAAGTGGAGATACAAACCAAGTGCAAAGATGCAGCCTGAAAATCTAATGCTACCCAGAAGGTTTAGGATTCTGTAAAGAACCTCTTTGCTGCTGCAGCTGGTTAAAGTATACTCAACAATAAATAACACACAATGTTTTGCTTATCTTGTGGCAACACTTCATCACATGAGAACTTCAGGCGTTCTTGCCCATTACACTGGCATTTGGCCACTACACACAAACAGTAATTCTATGCATTTCAGGTTTTTAACATCAATCCACAATTCACTTCTCTTTACCTGCTGTGCATAAGAGACGGTGCCCATTGCAGTTTGTGTCCTGCTTAGAGTTCCCATTGGGTATCTCTGGGGAGTCCCATACGGCTGTCCTGGATATCCATGGCCCTGCTGTTGCCCTGACTGAGGTCCCTGCTGTTGTGAGTATGGGTTGTTTCCTCCATAAGGCTGAGGTCTCATCTTCCCCATCTGATCCATTGGGCTGGATGGCTAGGAAAGAAAATTGCAAGATTTGTTTTAAAATAGCAATTTGATATTTTGTAACTATTGTACCATATATAAATGTTACAGTCTTACTCGTGAAAGGCAGACTCATCAGTAAAAGACAAACATACAGACAAGGCAAAAGTCAAATACATTTCACTTAAAGAACGTTGCCAACATATAAAATTATCCATAAAGTATATTCTCAGTCAACTAAGGCATAGGCATCATATTGTAGGTCACTACACACTCCAAGGAAACTTCACCCCTCTAGGGTAAGTTACCCATTCCAAAATTTTATAGATGTTATTAGCATTAAAGACCAATAGACAAGTGCCTGCAAGTTAAACAAACAGCTTTTAGGAGAACAGATTAACACTCATTACTTCACTCACATTTGAGTTCAAATATAGTTAAGATGATGCCAAGTAGTTTGACAAAAAAACAAAGCTTCAAATTTCCAAAGCACCCAAAATGCCATATTTATATAAGTGTCACTGATGTTCTTTTCTTGAGGCAGATACGTGTCTACTTTCTGAGTGTTAACCATATTTATCTTGACTTAAAAAAAAAGTGGGACCACCTCTGCCAACACTCTCTTGGTTTTGTTCTGCCTGAAAAATTAGTATGTAATATTAAAATCCATATACACCAGCAAGTTCTGGTTTGAAAGGGTCATGGGTCTGAAAGACTCCCAAATAGTAAAAGGTTTGGGTTTGTAATCACAGTAATAAAACATGTTGCCCCCTCCACAAATCTTTCAATACAGCCCACCCTTTTGTACCAGTTACTCTATTCTCAAAAATTCCACTTAAACTTTGAATTGGGTATTTATCAGTGAATGTTGATGGGAGGAACAGCTGCCAGAGTTGAATACAGGGAATGATATTATACAAGAGACAGAAACTGTTACTGGCAGGAAAAAAGTGATACTGGCTCATTTGCAAGAATACAGGATAAATAAGGAAATACCAAACCCTGACTGAAAAGGGCTGGAGATTCTCTTCTGGACTGACACAGGGGAAATCCTTTCAAAAGGAAACCACAGGAATAGATTATCATGATTGCACTTCAAAAGCTGAAGGTCCTTCCACAGACATACATAACAGAGAAAGCGCTACTCCTTGATCATTGAAACCCCAACCCCCTGCTTGCAACTCACCTACATTCAAAGAAATGAGAAGCAATCTCAAAATTGCCAATTCCATAGCAGTTTTCCCAAAACCCACATCTGTACTAAGTGAGAAGCCTGATCACCGCACAGATATTTACAGTTACTCTCCTTGCACTTTTATTTTGAATAGACAATTAGCAATACAACAGACTTCAATAGCTACTGGCCTAATTGGTCCCAATTCAGAGTTCTCACCTCCAAACAGCAGGAGCATCAAATACAATAGCTTTCCTACAAGGGTATTACTAAACAGTACTGTAGAGAATGTAATTAACCTATGAAATGCCACTTTGCTCTCAGGTACAAGAGAGGGTCTAAATATTTTAGAAGTAGAATTACCGGTAACACCTTCCCCCAAAAATGCACTTGTAAAACATGTAAATGGAGTGGGAGCATTGCAAGTTATTTCTGTGTGAAGAGCAACTTTCCCGAAAAATTTCTTAGTCCAACTTTATGACAATTAAACATACATGAGGTAACTGGAAATCTGTTTAAAACCACATAATATATTCATTCCCCATCTGTGGTGACCTGCTCATACACAAATACCACTATGCATAGGACTGAAATCTTTTGAAATATGTGTTAGCAGTGACAGGCGAGGAGCTTAAAGATTCTGTTATTTGGACCTCTTTGACCCACACCTTCCCAATTCCCACTTCTCTCACCTTCTGCCTAGACAGGGGTACTCAAACTTTTTAAACAGGGGGCCAGTTCACAGTCCCTCAGACCCTGTTGGAGGCTGGACTAAAGAGGTGCCAGAAACATTCTCTTTTTCGTGTATTTTTTATATATAAAAAAAACTTTTTTCAAAAGAATAGCCAGAACAGACACACAACAGGCGCTATCAGTAATAATATAAGTTACCTGTAAGGTAAAGGTAAGGGGAACCCTGACTGTCAGGTCCAGTCATGGACGACTCTGGGGTTGCAGCACTCATCTCGCTTTACTGGCCGAGGGAGCCGGCGTACAGCTTCCGGGTCATGTGGCCAGCATGACTAACCGCTTCTGGCGAAGCAGAGCAGCGCACGGATACGCCGTTTAGCTTCCCGCCGGAGCGGTACCTATTTATCTACTTGCACTTTGACGTGCTTTCGAACTGCTAGGTGGGCAGGAGCAGGGACCAAGCAATAGGAGTTCACTCCGTCGCAGGGATTCAAACCACCGACCTTCTGATCGGCAAGCCCTAGGCTCTGTGGTTTAACCCACAGCACCACCTATGTCCGTAAGTTACCTGTACCTCACCTTTATACTTCATTTCTTCTGGGTTATTTTTGATGCCGCTGTTCCTCATGGATATGACTTTCTCTGCATTGAAGTTTATTTTCAAACTTGGGGAAGTTTGGGTGGAGAGCTTTATTTTAAAGATTAACCCACCACTATTTACATGGAGATTCCCTTGTACAATAAACTGTTGTGATTGAGACTTCTCTTCTTGCTAATTCTATTAGCATATGTTGTCTGTGTTTTTGGTGCTTACCTAACTTTTAAGGTTGCCAAGGCCGCCGCATTGGACCCATGTGCACATCCGGTGAGGCAAGCATGGAGCTCGCCTGAGGGGAATGGGGGGGGGAGGGCTGGCATAGAAGGGGTTCCTTCGTTGCCATCCCACCCTCAAACGGCTTAAAGGGGCAGCACTTAAAGGGGCACACTTTTACCTTAGGGCTCTTCCCGCCCAGCCGCTTCCAAACCTTAGGCCTTGCAGGTGGGCTGGATTCAGGACCCTGGCGTGCCGGATCTGGCCTGTGGACTGCAGTTTGAGGACCCCTGGCCTAGACCCAAGGATAGTCAGTTGCTTCCTGGCTAAATGAAATATGTTTCAGCCATAGTACTAACAATGCTGTCGACTTTTCAGGGATCAAAAACAATTGTTTCCTGGATAAAGAAAGCTTGCTATGACAGTGCCATAAATCTGGTTTCTGATAGCAAAATCAAGCAAGGAGGCCCTTTTGTTCAAGGTTATTATAAATTTTCATGTCCTCACTGTTTAAGATTTTTCCCCCATCATGTATCTATATACCTGAAATTCAGGGTAATTTACTTTTGTGCATTTGATGAATCAAATAATTTTAGAGTTGAAAGGGATCCCAAGGGCCATGTAGTCCCATCCACTGTAATGCAGGAATGACAGCTAAAGAATCATTGACTGATGCTATCCAACCTCCATTTAAAACCTCTGATGGAGAGTCCACCACCTTCCAGGATAGTCCATTTCATGGTCAAACAGCTCATACTGTGAGAAAGTTCTTCCTAATGTTTAGTCAGAATCTCCTTTGTTGTATTTGAATCAACTGCTTCAGGTTCTACTCTTGGAAATCCACAAAATCTTATGCCATAATAAATTTGTTAAGTCTTTTAAGCTGTACAAGACCCTTCTTTGTTCTTGCTACAAGAGCGTAACACAGCTATCCTTCTGAAAATTGTTACAAGGTTATCATAGTTAATTGTAGAAATGAAGGCAAAAGACAAAAGGACTTTTTAAAAAGACTGTATATGGCTTGAGCAGAAGTAGAAATCAGATTCCTTGGATTATGAAGAAAATGAAAACCCCACCTTAGGTCTGGAATTCATTCCTGACCAGATTTGTCATCTGATTTATTATAATAATAATAAAAAGTCTTGCTGGCTCTTTAACGGAGAGAAGCCCTAATTGATTCCCACAGTAATTAACCTGCATTTTACCTCAGAGTGTGCTAGTTAAGGAAGTCAGCACAGCTATTTATAACTCATCTCAAATTGAGGGCAGACTGCCTAAAATCTAACACATCCCAGCTGTACTCCTGTTTGAACTGGGGCCAAGGGAATTTTTTAAAGCAATCTTGGCACTGAATGAATGACACCAACACTATGAGAGCACTAGTGGTTGTGTTGTGGTGACGTAGCAGCGGAGGTGGAATGGGAAGGGGGGCAGTGTACTGTAATCCCTCTCCAGAGTGCTCTTAGTTCATAGGCCCCAACCCTCCATCCCTGTACAGTAAAGCCAGGAACCACCCACTGAGAGCTAAACACAGGAAATGTGCTTTCCTCAAATGTCTTGAAGTGAGAAGCACATGGCTAATCTGCATAAAAGCAAAGCCACACCACCCCCGCCAGGAAGGTTAGCGCTGGCTCGTAATCTCTGACCAGGAGGCTGGCTGCTGGAGAGAACTTGGACCTGTGCCTGATAACCCAGAAAGAGTGGAGAAAACAGATGGGTAAGGACCCCAGCAGCAGCAGCAGGTCACGTGACTCTGCACATGGCCTTGAAAGCACAAACTATTGTTTGGCCAACGGGGCTGCTGTACAAAAGACAGCAAAAATGCTTCCTATGCAGTTCAAGGAGAAGCAGCAGCTGCTCCAGCAGCTTCTTCTATTGGGCCCTGCCACACTCTAGCTAGCTAGCAGAGAGGACAGAGACCCCTGAACCCCTGGGACTTGGAAGCCACCAAACAGACGAAAGCTCTCACCAACAAAACACATATTTAATGCAGCTGGGCAAATGCACAGATGCAGCCTCCATCAGCTCCCCACAGCTGAACGCAGATGGGATCACAGGCCAAAGAAAGAAATTAGTTTTCTGTTCCACGTTGGGGCGGGGTGTGTGTGTTGTCTCCCCTGTGCTGTAAACACCACACTATTTCAAGTCAACAAAGGCACTCTCCTGAGATGCGGAGAACTGACCAGGCAACGTTTTAGGTACACATTGCTGAGTTTAAATATGAAAATAGCTTTAATCAGGGGAGTTGTTGTTTCAGCAAAGGGCTACTAGCTCTTTGTTTTTAGAAGCAATTTCATAGTTTCAGCATTAGCTGAAATGTTGGTGGCATTCAGATATACAGTGGTACCTCGGTTTTCGAACGTAATCCGTTCCGGAAGACCATTCGGCTTCCGAAACATTCGAAAATTGAGGCATAAAGGGCCGCCTGCAATTTCCATTTAAGAAATTGAAAAACATGCAGCGGAAGCCATTCGACTTCCAAGGTGCATTAGAAAATGGAAGCACTTACCTCCGGGTTTTCGGTATTGAAAACTAAAACATTCGGCTTTCAAGACACTCAAAAACTGAGGTACTGTAACACTTTTAGAATATGCTACAGCAAGCCTTAGGCCTGCATGCTCCCCCTTCCTTGCTTTTTTCTTCAGCATGGTCATGAGATCAGAAGCTTCTACTTTCCTTTCAGATTAACCATTGTTTAGTGTTACAACCCTAACCAGTGTTTATGAAGCTTCTTTGTTTCAACAAGACGTAGTTAAGATTAACCACAGTTTGTCAAGGTTTGATCATCTGGACAAACTAAGATTAATCTAAAAACAGAAGTGAAAGCTTCCAAACTTCTCTTCTGGAAGAAGGGGTGTGTGTGTGTGTGTGTGTGTGTGTGTGTGTGTGTGTGTGTGCAGGAGAAAGCACAAACCTAAGTCTCATTGCTGACTCACCTGTCTTAACACTAGTTTATGGTATATCACTACAGTATATCCGAGTGAGTCCATGAAGAGTCATGCTTCTAGGAAAGCACACGTATTTGTGCTTGGCTCTAAAACTTGCCATTCTCTCACTTAGCTGCAACAAATACAGTACTGAGTAGCAAGGGGCTATATCAGCTTAACCCTTGCTAAAGGCACTACTTGCTGAAGGTACTTCCCCAACAATTCACATGCCTTTATATTGCTCTGGGAGATCAGGAACTGCTTACAGTATTTGAAATTTCCCAAAGAGGACCACATACATGCAGGAAGAACCAATGTTAGAAATTGGGAAAGAAAAGTTGGGAGCCAAAAAGCTTGGGCGCCAAAACAGAATGTTTAGTTGCCGGGGGGGGGGGGAGAGGCAACACGTATTTATTTATTATTCTTATAAGCATGAATTAATACGCAGTTCACCTAAGTGACACATTTTATTTTGGTGTTTACAATAAAATATTGGTACCATACTTTAGTTTTCAGAACACTTTCTTTATTGTTAAACTCCTTAACATATTGTCTGTCCTTAAGATATACGTTGATGCTTCCAATCACATACATTTCAATAATCCTTGAGTGTCAGCCAGGTGCAAAAAATGGCACCCAGAATTTTTGAGGTGCTCCCAAATGGAATCTTTAGGCACAAAATAAGCCTGGGGCTATGCTAATTTCGAACCCTGGGAAGAACACATCAAATTCCAATGAAGAGACAATACATTCTTTAAAAATATTTTCCCATAGCAGAATCCTCAAGGGGAAGATCTCTCCAGAGTCTGGCAGACACAAGTCAGATGTTTGGTCAAGGTAACCTCTTAAGATTCATGACTGAGGTTTCAAAGCAAGTCTAACACACTCCTCCTTCAATCCACTTCCAGCCACTCTGAAGACAGGAGAAGGGACCAAAATAAGAATGTTGGGGTAGGGTGGGGGGAGGCATGAATGTGTTTTTTGCAGTCTTCAAATGAGGACTAGACCATATGGAAAATGAACAAGATTTCACCTGGATTTATACTCAGGGTGTGATGACAGTACGGGGGAAGGGGGACACAGGAGGAATCTACAGTACATTCAATTTATCCAAGAAAGTAACTTCATTAAAATGTTATAGAAGATGGCATTAGTGTCTTGTGCAGCCTACACTGCAGCTTTTTAAAGTTGTTGTTAGTACAGAATCAGGAAATGGTAGTTAATCCAGATTAATCTGCCCAAAATACAAAGGTATGGCTTTGGGGTGCTCCTTTTATTTGATGCTCTCTTTTTGGAGTGATTAATTGCCTCCATTTTCAAAAAGCCCAAAGACACTTGAAATAACCTATGGGAATCAAAGCAGCAGCAAAATAAATGGGAAAACACCACATTATGCTTTTTGAATTTTATTGTGCTGACAATATACACAATTCATCTTCAGCTTTCTGAACTTCTAAAAAAAGAAAAAAGGTGCCTAGACATTCCCTTGCGGAGCCAGTAACTAGATTTAAGGGGCCATTTGGTTAATAGCTTTTATTTCTGAGTTTCTAATGCTGGTTTCCACATGGCTGCTGAGCATGTATGTCTTTATATGTATGAACCTGTAGCCAATTAGTTCCTGTGGTAATTGGAAGCCCTAACACAGTGTTTTTCAACCTTTTTTGGGCAAAGGCACACTTGTTTCATGAAAAAAATCAGGAGGCACACCACCATTAGAAAATGTTAAAAAAATTAACTCTGTGCCTATATTGACTATATATAAAGTAATTCTCCGACGGCACACCAGGCAACATCTCGCGGCACACTAGTGTGCTGCGGAACAGTGGTTGAAAAACACTGCCCTAACACTTTAGACCCACCCAAATCCCATCTTCAGGTTAATCTCACAACTACGGTAAGTATTTTCAAGTTTTCATGTTTGTCACAAAGCCTTAAGTTGTGTCCACCCAGCACCGCCTATGTGGGAAAGACTGACCACAGCTTGCAAATATTAATTGGTAACATTGCTAGTACTGCACTGCAGTGGCAGACTTTGGGCTTTCAAATTTCAGCAGCATCCTGTGCAATGCCAAATTTTGGCACCCCCACACCTCTCACCTTCTGTTCTAAGGCATTGTTGTGGCAGGGGGTTGGACTGGATGGCCCTTGTGGTCTCTTCCAACTCTTATTCTATGATTCTATGAATGCCCTGCAAGATGAATTTTTCGCAAGACGAATGTGTCTTGGGATTTGATGGTGACTCGCAAGACGAATTCGTCTTGCGAAAAATTCGTCTTGCGAATCACGGTTTCCCATAGGAATGCATTGAAATTTAATTAATGTGTTCCTATGGGCAAAAAAAGAAATTTCAATGCATTCCTATGGGAAACAGCAAATTCGCCAGATGAATATTTCACAAAACGAATTGACTCGCGGAACGAATTAAATTCGTCTTGTGAGGCACCACTGTATTCTGTTCTCACAGGGGCTAACCAGTTAAATATGGGAAGCTCACAAGCAGGACTTGAGCACACCAGCACTCTCCCTTGCTATGGCTTCCAACAACTGGTATTCAAAGCAGACAACCTCCAAATGTGGAAGTAGCTACCAGGGACAAGAGTTCTAGCAACTCTTGCCAAAATGGGCAGTTGTAAAAAGGTATAACTTCCAAGCCATGCTACCAGTACCACTTGTCTATAGCAGTGCTTGTAGGACAAATAGGCAAGGCTAGGTAGAATTAACTGAGTATAAGCTTATTGGGGGAGACCTCTCTTTTGTTACTGTGAAAAGCACCACACACATTAACTAGGCATATACTACTTGGCCATGCTCAGTAGGCATTCCCTTTCAAACAAACTGAGCCAAGCCATGCCAGCCACAGTTCTATTTATTGTATGCGGGGATACAGCTTCACACAACTATGAAATGTGGGTGGGATTTCTCCAGATGGTAGAACTAGAAAGTAGACAATGATTCTGCAGTATTTCTCAATCAGGGATGGATCTGCCTATTTCTGTCCCATGTCACTTTCACAGTTGATCACCACTAAATCCATTTTGTCCTGTTTCTATATTATATTTAAAAATAATAATAACCCACATTTATATGTGTTTTGATTGTATTTGTACTTCAAAATATGCATTGGGCAGAGAACGGTGTCACAATATTTGAAGTTGTGTAAAATTCAGTGGGCAGTTAGGCAAATCTACACATTGCTCCAGCATCTCTACTGTCAGAAGCAGCACGAGTTCTTTAAAGGATTAATAGAAGTGACAGTATAACATCTAAATATTGGGCGAGAGGAAGAAAATAACAAGAACCAAATATACTTCAGATACAGAATAGGTTAGAAATACGAGGAGGTCATAAATACTAGGGCTATTTTCACACTAAACCCCAATTTTAAAGTTCTTAATTAAGTCGTCTTTGAAAATGCATTTCTCCTCTCTCATACAGAAGAGAATGCCTCCTCTAAGATGGTGCATATCACCTGCATTAGAAAACTCTGTTTTAAAGAAATTCACTAATTAAGCATAGGTAGTCTTTTTAAAAAATGAAAATTTTTCATCTAACTAGTTAACTGATTAAAATAAACTGAAATGAACTAAGTAATAATCAATTAACATCAGCTAGATCGCTCTGGTATCAGACACATTTTTCCTTTACTAATGATGTACGTTTCAAGAGGACTAGAGACACAAAATTATGATTGCCACTAGTGATAAAAGGAGATACTGGATGTGAATACCCTCTCTTACAGGAACTAGTATTCGAAGCATCACACCAATGTGTTTGGATTGTGCTAATGACTCGCCACCCTACCCACTTGTAGCATGAGGCTTTCCCATAAACTGCAGTAACTGTAATTGCTGCTGTCATGCCTGAATAACACAAACTACCAACACACACACACACACACACACACAGAGTAAGGAATGAAAGTTAACAGAAAACCATGTCTGAGCTATAGCCTATCCAACCAGGAGTTTGTTGATAATATACATAGAGTCCTTTTGCAAGTCCTTCCTGTCTAATGAATAAGTCTGGGATAGTTGTCTAGACGCACAATAAAAGATGATTAACAGAAAAGGCATTTCACATGGCTATAGTTGAACTTCAACCAGATTTCAAGACCATAATTAAATACAGAAGTATGGTAGTTCAACCAGTCTACTTTGCAGCCTAAGCAGCATAACAGTTATATGAAGCCCCTCCTGTTCCAAGTTGATTCACCTCAACATCTACCGTGTTTCCCCTTTTTTAATACGTAGTCAAAAAGTAAGCCAGGGCAGCAATTTTAAGCATTTGAGAAATATAAGACATACCCTGAAAATAAGACATACCTTCATGCCTGCCAGCTCGGGGTCTGGAACCAGCTGCTGCAGCGTGGAACGCTCAGCAGCAGCGGGCGAAGCAAGGAAGCAGAGCGCGGAGATACAGATCAGCTTTAGCGGGGAAATCAGCTGTTCCTGGTTCAGTTGTAGCGCGCGCTTAACGAAGCCAGCCCTGAGGAGGGAAAATGGCGTTTAAAAACGCCGTTTGAAGTGATTTCAGCCTGCCGCCCCGCCACACGGAACCGGCTGCTGCAACGCGGAGCACTCAGCAGTGCCGGGCGGAGCGCCCCACCGTGCCGGGCGGCGGGGTGGCAGGCCTCCTTGGCAGGGCCAGGAAGAGACGAGGCCGCTGGCTCGGGCGCTCCTGAGTCCTGACCCCAGCCGCTTCCACACGGCAGCAGCAAAAGAGCTGTGCGGCCACATGGAGAGGCGAGCGCCCGAGCAGGAGACGCACGCTCTGCAAAGCTCTGCACTCACTTCATCCGCCCGACGGGAAAGCAAAGTGGGGAAGAGAAAAAGAGCCGCTTCAGTTTTTTCTCTTTTTCTCTTCCCCACTTCGCTTTCCCGTCGGGCGGATGAAGTGAGTGCAGAGCTTTGCAGAGCGTACGTCTCCCGCTCGGGCGCTCGCCTCTCCATGTGGCCGCACAGCTCTTTTGCTGCTGCCGCATGGAAGTGGCTAGGGTCAGGACTCGGGAGCGCCCGAGCCAGTGGCCTCGTCTCTTCCTGGCCCTGCCAAGGAGGCCTGCCGCCCGGCACGGTAGGGCACTCCGCCTGGCACTGCTGAGCGCTCCATCCACGCTGCTGGGTGCTCCGCCCGGCGCTGTTGAGCGCTCCGCGCTGCAGTGGCCGGTTCCGGGCGGCAGGCTGAAATCACTTCAAACGGCATTTTTAAACGCCATTTTCCCTTCTCAGGGCTGACTTCGCTAGGTGTGCGCTACAGTTGAGCCAGGAACAGCTGATTTCTGCGCTACAGCTGATCTGTATCTCCAACTGCATGTGCCAGAAAGTGTCATGTGTGACATCCCCTGAAAATAAGACACCGTGTTTATTTGAGGGAAAAAAGTTATAAGACGGAGTCTTAAAAAGGGGGAAACACGGTAGTTGTGTTATGTTTCCTGTCAGGCAATATCCAACAACAGCCATACACAGAGTAGATCCAATAAAATCAATGGGTTTTTAAGTCAATGGCTCTACACTTGAGTATGACTGGGTTAGTTAGATATATACAGCATCACATTTTTTAAGAGGAGAAAAATCACAGCTATTTGATTCCATTTTTTTACTGAAGAAAGAAAGCACCTATGTGAAGAATGAAGCAGTGGAGACCCAAAAGTGCTAAGATGAGTAATGTGGCTGTGGATCCACTCAAGGCACTCAGCAACATGGGAGTTGAACATCAAAGATAGGACTGTACACCATTAGGATGATTACTGGAGTAAATAGGCCGTCAGTACACTGGGGTAGGGGGACAAGGAATATAAGGCCTTTAGTGGAGTCTGAAAACTCAGTTGGCAGAAGTGACAGTTCACACATGGCTTTTAAGAAATCTGAAGTTCCCAAAAGGAACAAGAAGTGCCCTACAGGATCAGGTCAGTAGCCATCTAGTCAGGCATCCTGTTCTCACAGTGGTCAAACAGATGCCTATGGGAAGCCTGAAAGCAGGACCTGAGTGCAAAAGCACTGTCCCCTCTTGTGATTCCCAGCAACCTGTATTCAGAAGCATACTGCCATAGGCAGTGGAGGTCAAGCAGAACTATCATGGCTGGTAGGACAGAAAAAGCTGGAGGGTCAACTGTGACAGCCACAGCCAGGAAAAATCCAAACCAGAAAGGTCACACAAGCAATACTTAAGAGAGGATGGGATTGAGAGTGGCAATAGGTGAGGAAGTCATTCCAAAGGATGGAAATCAAGTTGGGGTGGAGGTAGCATGAGGCTGCTCAGTCACAGACAATCACAATGCTGAAGCCACCAAGGAGCTCCATGAAAACATTTAAGAGAAAGGCAGCATACCAAACATCAAGGCCTGAAATAAAGAAAGAGAAGGGGAATCATGATGCCAATAAAACCAATGCAGAGATGCAAAAGGGAAGTGGAGATCTACAAAAAACAATGGTTCCATGGGTGAGAAACAATGGAAGGGTAGACACCTGGGAGCACTTAGCCAATGCTCTCACCATGTTTGGGGAGCAGTATACTTACGAGAAAACTAAAAGCAAAGAATGACAGCAACTTTTGCAGGGTGAAGAGAAAGAGGGGAATCTAGATAAGAGCAAAGTCTAGAAGCAATCATGGGTTGGGGGAGATACAGTAACTGCTTTTTGGGCAACTCAATTCCAGTGGCAGCAGAAAAGAATCCAGATGGCAGCTAGGGAATAGGGGTGGTTGGCTGCTGTGGTGCTAAGAGACAAATTAGCAGAATACCAAAGGTAAGAATTGGGACACATATAGTGCAGGACTTTGAGAATGGAGAGGAATGCAATGCAGTGTCAGGAAACTGGGAGCCCTAAGGAATTAAATCCTCCTTCTGTAGCATGCAAGCTGCCTCAAAAGCTGCAAAATTGGGTGAGGGGCCAGCCTGCCTGGGAAGACCACTGGGGACAAGAGCTAGAGTCTCATTCCCACCTTCCAGCAAAAGCAATTTCCCAACCTTTATATCAATGTTTTAGCAACAGTCATCTGAACTGAAGTTCCCCTTGAACTTAGTTGATTCTGAGCCAACCCAGCTCCCTCAGCCTTGTCTTGCAGGGCATGTATTCCATACTATCAAAGTCTTTTAGTTTTCATGCTACTGGTCCCCAGTGGAAACTCAATTGTCCCTGGCGCTCAAGACTGCCATCAAGGACAGACATCAGTCACATTAAGGCAGAAGGGAAACAGAGTACTGTACTACACACCCAGGCCAAAACTGTGTCAACTAGTGTTAACGCCCTACACCAGGCATCCCCAAACTGCGGCCCTCCAGATGTTTTGGCCTACAATTCCCATGATCCCTAGCTAACAGGACCAGTGGTCAGGGATGATGGGAATTGTAGTCCAAAGCATCTGGAGGGCTGAAGTTTGGGGATGCCTGCCCTACACACTCAAAGCACAATCTCCTTGTAGATATAAAATAGTTTACTATTAAGGCCCTACTCAAGGGTTCCCAAAGTCTGAATCCTGCTCTCCTTCCTTCACTCTTTTCATTCACATCCAAACAAAAGCAGGTCCAGGAAAAAACAAAACAAAAAGCAACTGCTATCATTAATGGAATGTGTATTTGTAAAACACTACTATTAAACAGCCTCACAGTCTTTAGTACCTTTTTCATTAAAAGTTACTACCCATTGAGCTCTTTACTATTTACAGTTTAAGCTCAAATCAGCTTTGTTCCATTCTGAGTAGACCCAAGTTAGTCATGCCTATTAATGTCAATGGGTCTACTCTGAATAGGGATAGCACTGAATACAACCCATTGGTTTTGTATCAGATATTCCAACTTGGGGTCAATATATATCCAACACACCTGCATTTGTAACAACTAGTGCAAACTCAGAGTTGATTTAACTCCAATATCGTATGGGCTTGGCATATGCTGCTTTTGTAAAATTCCACATGGAATAAATTTTCAGTGACATGAGGAGAGCCAGAATATTGCAGTGGTTACACTGTCAGACTAGCTCTTACAAGACCAGGGTTCAAATCCCAATTTCGTCATGAATCTCACTGAATTGCTTCGGCAGGTACAGTCTCTTGGCCTAACAGGGTTATTGAATGGGTAAAAGAGAGAAAGGAGGATAACCCTGTATGCTGTACTGAGCTGCTAGCAGCAAAGACAGGATGCAAGCGATGTATACTAGTATAAACAAAACCAAAAGCCTTCTCCATGTGTTTTAAAATGCCGTATTATAGCAATAAGCTTCTATTTGTGGCAAGAAGTGCACACCAACCATCTACATGTCGGTTCAGATGGATTAATTGGACTGCTTATAAAAGCAAAGTTAGCAACACCAGGAGTTGTTCAGCAAGGAGAGGGATCCCTGGCTACAGATGAATAGATACTGAAATTTATATTACACTAATGCCAGGGGGAAAGGAGGAACAGCCGATGCTGCAAACCTTCCAGTAGGATAAGAACAAGTATAGCAGGAAACTAGGAGGCAGAGCCAATTTCAATTCTTATGATGATAGCAACTCCTGAAGCAGAGCTCTCTGAATGATTTTCAAACACCATGGGTCACATCTAGTAACAGTTTCACTAGATAGAAGAAAAGGACAACTTTGGGTTGAGGCCGTCACACCAGACACTAATCAAGGCATAACTTTGTGGGCAACTTTCAGTACTTCTATTACCGGTAAGTTTGAATACATGCAGCATTTCATTGTTTCTTACAACAACCATGCAAGTTAGGCCATTATTCTAATACTCAGACAGAGGGAGTTGCTTCCCTAAGACTGCCCAGCAGGATCAGGGCCACATGAAGCAGTGGTCTCCAGTTTTCAATTCAAACTCTTGTGGCCAATATAGTTACACATTTGGAATGTAAAGAAATGTAATTGTTTACAATTCTGTTCTTTGCAGTTACTTTCTTCTGAGGCAGCAAGCAGAGCAAAAACATTTTGTTTTTATTTGCCAATCACATGCTTCAAAAAAGCCTCAGGGCAGCTTTATGTTCGTGTGTGCGTGTGCGTGTAGCACTTTACATTGCACAATCACAATTTCATTGTAAGAGTGTTTTGCATATTATTTTGGTATTTTGTTAAGGGATGTCATCGTTAGGTACTTTTGAATGAAAAGTGGGGTGCAAAATGTTAAACTGAAATAGAATTAATCTTATTACATCAATCTGTATTTTGAAATTAGGTTTTCATTCCTGTAGCAAGTGGCTACAAAGAAGAACTATCACAGTAAACCACGACAAACAACTAAAACCCCACCTTCTCCACTTTGCTAAGATAATGTATGTTCCACGTGATCAGTTAAGATGAAACTTTAAAGTGAAGGTTTTTTTAAAAAAACTGAATACAGTGGTACCTCTGGTTACGAACGGAATCCATTACAGAGGTCCGATTGTAACCGGAAACCGCTCATAGCCTGAGGCACCATTAGCGAAAGCACGCCTCCCGCTGCACACGTGCCTCTGACGCACGATTTCCGCTCACATCCCAGGGCAAAGTTTGCAACCAGGAGCAGCTACTTCCGGGTTACCGGAGCTCAAAACCTGCAGCGTGCGCAACCAGAGGTGTTTGCAACTAGAGGTACCACTGTAGATGTAGCGCCCTTTTATGTGAGATAGCAGATCAAACAAAATTTGAGGCCTATAGAAAAAATTAGTACCTCCTAGAACAATACTGTACTTTGTTCTAGGGCATGGATAGCCAACATGGTACCCCTCCAGATGCTGGACTACAGGGATGGTATTTGTAATACAACAACATCTGTATGGCACCATGTTGGTTATTCCTGTTCTACAGCAGGCATCTCCAAACTGCGGCCCTACAGATGTTTTGGCCTACAACTCCCATGATCCCTAGCTAAGAGGACCAGTGGTCAGGGATGATGGGAATTGTAGTCCAAAACATCTGGAGGGCCAAGGTTTGGGGATGCCTGTTCTACAGGATGCAATGTCATTCCCATACTATATCACTGCAAGTTATGGCACCACAATGTACAGATATTAACTATGCTAGGGTATGGGGAAAGAATTTCTCACTACAGAATCAGGAGTAATTTCCCAAGCTTTTCCTGTAGTAGCAAACAAGAACTAAGAACCACTACTGTTGAGCCAGTATGTTCCAGTCAAAGAGCCAAAGACTTGGATTCTACTGCTGTTAAGAACTCACCTAAGTGTTCTGGGACAAGTCTCACTCTGATAAAATGAAAAAAGTGGACTACTATGAAGACAGAAAATATATACTCTGCATGCACAGATCCTTAACAAGGCACTGCAAGACCTGCAGACTATGTGACAAATCAGACATTACCCAATACTACAAAGCTTGTAGAAATATCTCCCATATTGATTAAGTCAGAGGCAAACACCTTTTAATAGTTAAGATTTCTTTTCTAGGGAAATGCAGGTCTTCCAAGTGATTCCACAGTGAGGCCACTGTTAAGCTTGGTATTCCTGTTTAATTATTTACATCAAGTTAATAAATGCCAGTTATTTCTCTTATACCATCAAGTTAATAAATACCAGTTATTTAGTCCTACAGCCATCTGGCCTAAATTCACCAACCTTCATTCAGGAAGCATGACTTGCAACATGAAGTATGAACAAAGCCCATTGCATACAGTTGGACTTTCTCCATTATACAACTCAGATGCTGTTAGAACATCTTCAACAACAACTTTGGGTGTATTTAGGCCCCTGTCACCCCATGACAACCAACCAAATTCTTACTTGTCGGGGGACATCTCATGATGTGTACTCCTAGCACCTCCTCTGTCCATCCAATGATGGATCTTGTATACAAAGGCTCATGCTACAGTAAGTTAGCCTTTAACTGTGCCACTGTACTCAGTTTGTACAAGTCGAAAAGAGTAGCTGAAAGTAGGACTGAGATACTCTCAGCTAGAAGCAAAGTGTCCTGTATTAAGCTTTCTGCAGTCAACTGCAAGATGTATTCACCAAGCAATGCCTTCCACCCCCACCATGTCAGTGGAAAGGAAAATATTTGCCTTGTTTGGTTAAATGTTATAAATATGGCACAGTTCATCCCAAAATCATCCCCTCTGTTTCCAGTGTTTGGTGGGGAGTGCCTATGTAGTCAACAAACACCTTCCTCTTGTGGGGGGGGGAGGTTGCTATCAGCAGGCTAGTGCAAACCATGAGGCCTGCAGAAGTGCCAAAAGAAAAAATATTTAGGGAACCCACCCCCCCATAGAGGGAGAACTCCCAAAACAACCCAATGTGGACAAACCATGATCAGTCAGAATGTCAAATGTTCAAGAAATTGGGATAGAAAGATAGAAAATTGAATGGGAATGGGATGAAGTACTATGGAGAAGAGCATGGCTGGCAACCTGAAGAGGAGTACTCTACACTGCAACTTTTTGTTATAGGCCACACTTGTACTGAATACTAGCAGGGAGCACTGGGGCTCCTAGGAAATTTTTAGAAACCAAAAACTATTTTGAGGGTTTTTTTTATAAAAAAAAGTGCGTTTGGGCATGCCATCCCAAAAAATGGGTAAAGTCACACCAATGCCACATTTTGGTCTTCCATATTGAATCAAAATGGCACCTGGCATCCAAACATTGACAAAAATCATCACTCACACCGTGAACTCTCAAACCAAGTTTAGTGACAATATCTTAGGAGGTGGCCAAACCTATGCCCCAAAATGTGCAGTCACACAAAGTCATGTTTCAGTCCGCCATCTTGATCCAAAATGATGATGGCACCTAAACATCAACATAGGCCCCCATGCCCACCTCAGAAACCCTTGTGCCAACTTTGGTGATGGTTTCTCAAGAGGCCGAACCCATGCCAACAACAGTGCAAAGTCACACCGAAGGTACATTTCAAACTGCCATCTTGATTCAAAATGGCGACTAAAGTGCATTCAGAACCCTCAAGCACGATTTGGCAACTATATTTAGGAAGCATCCAAAACTATAGAGAACAAGTGGACAATCAAATCACTTTCCAAAATATACAGTAGATAAATATGTGGATGGAGCTACGGCCTGGCATAGCATCACAGGCACAGGAATCCAAACCCCCACCTGCAAGGAAGGCAGAGCCTGTAATGTTCAAATTTTATTTTTTATGTCCTTTTATCTGAGATAATTGCAAAGTTTGACCAATTCTGAATATTTTCACAGTTCCACCTGACAACCACAAGTGTACTTCTCTTTTCATGAGGAACACTGCCCTGCCAAATTAATTTTGCTTCTGAAAAGTTTGGAACATTTGCATGGCAATCCTATTAATAGTTGCCAGGAAGTGGTGCTAATAAATTCAAAGATACCTGCCTCCTAGTAAGTGCAATCTTGGTCTTCAAATAAATGGCCATGCTCCGTGCGGCCAATCTGTTTTGCAACATGTACGGTACTAATGAACCTTGAAACAAATGGTGAAGAAAAGTTAAGTACATTTATCATATAGTATTTAATATTAAATCTAACAGTGTTATAACTAAGAAATTCAACCTAGTAAAAGTGAACTTGAAAGGACAATATACTTTCACCATGTGGAAAGTATGAAGTATTTTATGTTTTTCCAAGCCAGTATTCACTCCTTAGCAGTCATACAGACCATTTCTCTCATCTCTGTTAATTCCTTCCACTCCATGAACCTCCTAGGAAAGAATCAATATGAACTTATGGAGGTAATCTGTACAAAGAAAAGATTGTCAGACCCTACCCCTGCCCCAATTCAGCAGGTAGTACTATGGTTGAACACCTCTGCTCACTCAAGAGAGAGCAAATAATTTGACAAAGACTGCTTGGTGGACATATTAGAATCAAAGTTGTTGTAGGACAGGACTTGTCACATATTTGGCAAGAAGCTCCTACAGGACTAACATATAACACAATTCGCTAGATCACTGGCAACTTCCTAAACTACTATCTAGGTTCTTCAAAGCACCAACTAACACCTTTATATCTGAATTTCAGACAACCAAGTATAACCTGCCAACAAATCCGTAAATAAAAGGTCCAACTGCTAAAACACCATCACTGGACTTGGATTAAATTCCAAACATATGTCTGTCTGTATCTTAAGTTCCCCAACAGGGAAATTTGTATATACTGAATCACATGGTTATTGGGAAGGAATATACTGAAGTCACACAACTTGAATATGTTCTCAAATATCTTCCAAAGAAACTAGAAGTTTTCTTAAGATTACTGCATAATTTCACTCAGCAGCACTTGATTCCTCTAGAAGCAATGCTACGATTGTTACCAAAGTTGCCTCACTAAACTGCTGAGCAATGCCAAGACCTGCAAGTCCAGGTGCATAAAGAAATATAAATCCCTCCCCAACACATACCTAATTATATCACATGGGCAGATCACTATACCTTTTTGTAACAAGCAATACATTAATCCCAAGAGAAGCAGTTCTTCCTGTTCTAGCCTTGTTGGTGCTTATTCCACCCTCTGTGTGCCTCATAAGGCAAGTTTGGGCATTATTACTTTAAACACAGAGCATAAAGAAAGAAATGCACTAAGGAGGAATGACCTCGTAGTTCAGGCACAGGACTAGAAATGAAAGGCCTAGCTTCTGTCCCTAGTTGTTGGAACAAACACACCACTATTTTGGGCAAGCTAAAGCTTCTTTTTATATAGAAGTAGCATGCAAGTAGAACATTATAAACAGAAACAAATAATGTCTAATACAGAATAAGCTTTCACTGGCAAAAAAGCCACTAACCAAATGTTTCTATATGAATTTAGTGTCACAACTGAATTAATATATTTGTAACTCTGGAAGAGCTGCACTGTTCAGCACTATGAAAAGTACAGTACCAGAAAGAGAATGCTGAATCTAGGTCTGCTGGAAAAAAAATGTTCTCTTCATTGCTGTCCAGCCCGTCATGAGCACAACACAACAATTAAATAGTCACTAGATGATCCAAAATGAAGGGGGTAGTAAGAAACGATGCAAAAACCCATACATTCATGTTTAAACAAATGAAAAGCCCTAATATATACCAATGAGCGACTGGAAGGCTTAGTTTTTCCACAAAACTATCCAATGTGTTTTCAGGTTACACAAGTGGACCTGGAATAAAATGTTGCAGTCTGGAGTACCCCTATTCAATATACCAGTCAGCAAGCCTTGTCCTCTTCTGGGATACTTCATTCTATTCCCACACTTTTCCATTGACCCTCCTCCACACCATAACAGTTAATCAGCATTCCTTGCCCACTGAGGATACTCTGCTGTCCTCAATGGCTTTTTCGTTACTGGGGCTTCACAACCCCCTTTTAGGGCCCCACTTCTATTGGAGTTTCATTGAACCTGCAGATAGCACACTCCCTCAGTGTGCAAGAATGGTGTTGTTTTCACTACACAGGGATCCACTCGCCTCTAAATTTGGGAGATTAGGGGAATGGCACACACATACAATGCTTGTAACTGTTCTCAAGCTGTTCAAAACATGGATTTTATAATAGCAAAGTACCTAGATATCTATGCCACCTCCCATTTTACTTTTACCTAATATGTATGTATAGCAACAGTTTCTATGACAAAGTGGTTAATTATTTTTCTCTCCTAATATTTAAAATCTTTTATTGCCATTGTCATTTTAGTTACAATTTGTACCTATATGTTTATGGGGGAGAGAATTTCAAAGAACATTTATCAACTACTTCCCCCCCCCCCTTAAGAGCAATATACAGGTAAACTGGGAATAGTGTCCCATCCTGTTCTGGATGGGTTGCATTTCTCTTTAAGGAATAGATTCACAACTTTAGTGTACTTACTGGTCTGATTCATATTTTAGATGTTCACACAGCATCAATGGTATAAAGTACCTTTCACGAGCTTTGTACAAGATTAGATGCTTCCGGTCACAACTGCATATGGGTCTGCCTTTGAAGGCAAATTTTAAACATCCGCAGGTGCAAGATACAGTGGTACCTCGGGTTACCGACACTTCAGGTTACAGACTCCGCTAACCGAGAAATAGTACCTCGGGTTAAGAACTTTGCTTCAGGATGAGAACAGAAATCGTGTGGCGGCAGTGGGAGGCCCCATTAGCTAAAGTGGTACCTCAGGTTAAGAACAGTTTCAGGTTAAGAATGGACCTCCAGAATGAATTAAGTTCTTAACCCCAGGTACCACTGTATAGGGTTGATTCCAATGCTAGTCCTACTCAAAGCAGACCCCTTGAAATTAGCTGACATAACTAGCTTAGGTTCATTAATTTTGATAAGTCTACTCTTGAGCCTACTCTTAGTTGGCTACACCCCTTAGCATCTAATTATTACTTGGAACTAGCCACAGGGAACATCATGCTATTGTTAAAAAACAGCTCCACTGGCATCCACTGTGTGTCTGGGCACAATGCAAAGCATGGGTCCTAAGCTTTAAAGCCCTAAATGGCTTGGGCTCAGGGTATTCCTTGTTCCCACATAAATGTTCCTGTATGTTGGGCTCATCAGTGAAAGTATACAGGTGCTTCTGTTTTCAGGAGGAGAGGGTCTTTTTTATTTATAGAACACTCACACCTCAGAGGGGTTTGCCTACCATTAGAATAATAATAATAATAATAATAATAATAATAATAATAATTTATTATTTATACCCCGCCCATCTGGCCGGGTTCCCCCAGCCACTCTGGGCGGCTTCCAACAAAACATTAAAATACAGAAATCCATCAAACATTAAAAGCTTCCCTAAACAGGGCTGCCTTAAGATGCCTTCTAAAGGTCTGGTAATTGTTATTCTCTTTGACCTCTGGTGGGAGGGCATTCCACAGGGCGGGCGCCACTACCGAGAAGGCCCTCTGCCTGGTTCCCTGTAACCTGGCTTCTCGTAGCGAGGGAACCACCAGAAGGTCCTCGGCGCTAGATCTCAGTGTCCGGGCAGAACGATGGGGGAGGAGACGCTCCTTCAGGTATACTGGACCGAGGCCGTTTAGGGCTTTAAATGTCAGCACCAACACTTTGAATTGTGCTCGGAAACGTACTGGGAGCCAATGAAGGTCTTTCAGGACCGGTGTTATGTGGTCTCGGCGGCCACTCCCAGTCACCAGTCTAGCTGCCGCATTCTGGATTAATTGCAGTTTCTGGGTCACCTTCAAAGGTAGCCCCACGTAGAGCGCATTACAGTAGTCCAAACGGGAGATAACCAGAGCATGCACTACTCTGGTGAGACAGTCCGCGGGCAGGTAGGGTCTCAGCCTGCGTACCAGATGGAGCTGATAGACAGCTGCCCTGGACACAGAATTGACCTGCGCCTCCATGGACAGCTGTGAGCCCAAAATGACTCCCAGGCTGCACACCTGGTCCTTCAGGGGCACAGTTACCCCATTCAGGACCAGGGAGTCCTCCACACCTGCCCGCCTCCTATCCCCCAAGAACAGTACTTCTGTCTTGTCAGGATTCAACCTCAATCTGTTAGCCGCCATCCAACCTCCGACAACTCATCCAACAACTCTTCTCTCTACAACTTTTCAATTAAGAGCAAGGATGTTGTACTGCCTCTCCTGGTGAATAGTGCTGGGCGATGTTGCATTTTCAACATCATGATGTATCACTAGCTAGGTTTACTGCAATGTTAAAAGAAGCCGCACTGGCCCCTGGCCCCAGCTGAGCAAGCTCCAATGTCCCCGACACTCACATGCGAGCGGCAGAGACCTGGGGCTCCTTTTACAGACCAAGTGGCGGGAGCCAAGTGCACAGGGCCTGTCAGGCTCCGTGTGTTTGATTGTCTTCACTTTCGCCCATGCAGGCGCACTGCCTCTTTCCTGGCTCCCCAGCTGAGCAGCTATGGAAGCAGGAGTGGAGTTGGGGCTCTCTCAGCTGGGGAGCAGGGGCTTCACACTCCCCAGCTAAGCAGCCACGATCCCAATCCTACTTGCGCACGATGTTGATATATCATCCAGCCCTACCTGTGAATGTAATGTATCAATAGTAAGCCTGGACATGGATACTTCAAATAAAAATAAACCTGCTAACAAATACACTGCCCATTCACATTCAAATCATTATACAGGAATACAAATAAACTGCCTTCTCTCCCTCCTCCCATTCTTAGCAGATTTCATTGAAGTACAACTAGTACACATGAGTTCACAACAGATTAACCAAATATGAAATCTACAACCATATTTTGCCATTACAAATGCAGGAAAATGGAAGCACATTGGTGAGTGGGTTGTATCAAATTACAAGAAAAAGTTCAAACACCTGCCATCATATAGAAAATTGATTTTTAGTCTATGGCTTGGGTTGTATTTCAAGGGTCATTCACTCAAACTGATCAGCATCATAAGATGGAGCTAGTTAACAATGAACACACACCTGTGAAATGCTTCTCTAAAGCCAGCATAAGCAATTTTAATGAAAGTGATATACCAAGAGAATAAGTTTGTCAGCAAAGATAGCCCAAACCAGCAGATTCTGGGGTCTATAGTAGAGGTCCTTAAGGTACTGCATCTATCAGAGTGAAAATGGAAAGATGGGAACATAGTTCTGACCAAGAATGGCAATTAGGTATGCTTTTGCATGGACCACCCTATTGACCTCAAATACAACCACCCCCCCAAAGAGTTATATATTTCATTCCTTCAAAGTGAAGGAACATGGTCACCCAGAAGTCCATTCTTACTTGGCATAGCAGGTGAGCAGCTATTTAGAAACCTGGTTGTTGTTGTTGTTTCACAAATACGAATAAATCTTAAAAGACTGAAGTTCACCTATTTAGAATAAGAGAGCACAATGCTACTGATCAAGTGCAGATGTACAGTAGTGTTGTTTCCTAGCCATGGCTCAGAATGAAAGCATACCACAGACTCTTTCTCCCTGCACCCTATTGCCATTAATTTATTGCTCCCATTGGTTACAATTTCTATCACTACAGGTTTAATGTATGGTTAAATCCAAAACAGGAAAGAGGGAAAGAATGGCTTCACATTTGAAATTTTGTAGCACACTACTCATTTGGCAACCACTAAAGAACACAGGAACATTGGAATCTTAACATTTTTACCAGAACAGAGACTGTCAACTCAAAAGTTCTTAAAGTTGGAGCCTCCTCTCTAGTTAGAATATGCCTAATTTCTAATTTGAATACCAGAAGCTTTAAAAATTCAGACAGTTTCCTCTTCATATTCACATTTTAAAAGCTCCTGGTGCCAGAAAGATCCCTCCCTACAGGGCACAATTTGTGAATGAACTATTACAATATTACTACTCAACATTAAGCCAAAAAAAAAAGACAGATGAAATGACAGTGGAAAGAGTCCAATTAGTTTAGAACATTGGCAGGAGATTCTGACCAGAAATGGTTCATAAAGCAACAGTCCCATTGGCTCCACAGTACATAACTCGATTAAGAATCTTGGCATAATATTATTACTATACAAGTTAGTGTATAAATTAGCAAAGGGGGGACTTCAGCCATCCCCAGCAGTAAACTCAGCATTTGAAGGGCAATACAACTGGACTTGACTGCCTTTTACCCTCAAGATCCACAAGCTTCAGGGGTGGGCAACACTTCAATCTACAGACTTAGAAACCACCTTTCCAAAACAAGAGTGCCTGCCCTCATGCACAAGAACAAGATGATATGATTCAAGAACCAGAAACAAAAGCCAGATTAAAAGCTGTTCAGTTTAAAAACAAAAAAGCCCAAACTCTGGTGCATCAAGAGAAGATAATTCTCTGTGAACAGATTTAGAATGTAGACACTGTGGCACTATGCCAAACCAGTGTTACCAACCATACATAAAAAGCTTATACACCATCGTTTAAGCTTTCTGATGCACAGCAAGCAAACCATGACTTAGATCTCCTAGTTACAGGTAGGTAGCCGTGTTGGTCTGAGTCGAAGCAAAATAAAAAAAATTCCTTCAGTAGCACCTTAAAGACCAACTAAGTTTATATTTTGGTATGAGCTTTCGTGTGCATGCACACTTCTTCAGATACATGTATACATCCAAATCATTAATACAGAAACAACTAAAAAAAGCCTCCTTAAACACTCCCTTATGCACTAGCTTAAAAGGAAGCAGTAAGGGGGCGTAACACACCACTCTCATGCAGCTGTTCTGCAATCTTTACAAATTGTGGTTTAATGTTAAGTTTGAATGCAGGTCATGGGATCTAAACATGCAATGGATTGACATGTTACATATCCATGAAAACTGTATATAGAATCATAGAATTGCAGTGTTGGAAGGGACCCTGAGGATCATCTAGTCCAACCCCCTGAAAGGCAGGAATATGCGGCTGACCCATACAGGGATCAAACTTGCAACCTTGGCATCATTAGCACCATGCTCTAACCAACTGAGTTTTCTAGTCTCTGCTAATCTCCATGGTATGGTGATAAAGTTTATATTTGATACAACTTTTCAGGACTATTGTATTTTCATTTGCACCATTAGAAGATAAGACAGGCTGCCCACACCTATATAGGAGCTAATTTCCCCCAGGAGGACACATGACCAAGTTATGGACGTGCAGAGCATTTTTCTTATTTCAAACTATGACCTTGCACTGAAGACCAACTAAGTTTATATTTTGGTATGAGCTTTCGTGTGCATGCACACTTCTTCAGATATTCAGGTATCTGAAGAAGTGTGCATGCACACGAAAGCTCATACCAAAATATAAACTTAGTTGGTCTTTAAGGTGCTACTGAAGGAATTTTTTTATTTTGCTTCGACTCAGACCAACACGGCTACCTACCTGTAACTTGCACTGAAGAGTTCTGCAGGTTCAACTAACTGGGATAATTTTCAAAGCAGTGTTGTTTTGTCAGCATCTTCCTTAGAAACTACTGTATATTCCGGCGTATAAGACGACTGGGCGTATAAGACGACCCCCAACTTTTCCAGTTAAAATATAGAGTTTGGGATATACTCGCCGTATAAGAAATACGACCCAGCGTATAAGACGACCCCCGACTCAGTATCTTTTCTCAAGCCAGGAATGTCTATAGAGTTAAACACCCAACAATTTAATTCTGGTACCTAGAAACATGAAATGATTTTCCTGACCTGGTTGCTTACCTCCTCTAGCTTTTGTTAAAAAATATATGCAGAACCAAATATACATAAATATTCCTGAGGCAACTAGGCCACCCTTTCCCAACACTTTGTTATTGTGTGGAATGGCTCACTGCTCCCATGTTACTTTACACAAAGCCTCACATAATCTAAGATATAAAGTACTCAGTAGACAACATAAGTTAGGACACAGCTTCTGATTCCAAGGTATCACAGCAACACTTAGCACCAATTTAATTGAAAGCACTCTAGCCTAAACACCTACACTTGAATAGCAATAGTACAGATTAAAGACAGAGGCCAGAATGTATCTTTTTGTAAGTATGCCATTATTTTAAAAACTGAGATCAGGAAAAACTGCTTGATGAGAACACAGCTTCAGTGAAGTTTGCAGAGGTGATCACTTATTTCCAAATTTTCACTTTTGCTGCTATATAAAGGTCAAACAGTCAGTTTTGGAAGATCAATTTGCATTCTTTCATTTAATAAACACTTAAGGGGTAGTAGGTATTACAGTATGAAGAACATTAACCAGTCAACTGGTCCCAAAATTCCTCATTTTCTCTAGATACACTACAAAGTCTATGCCAGTCACTCAGAATTGATCAGGAACTCTCTAGATTTCCACTCTATTATACTTCAAGCAGAAAATCTGTTCCCTTTACTCACTTTGATATTTCCCATTCAGAAACATCATAAAAGGCAGTATTTATCTATATCAACCTCAGCAGCAGGCACAAATACCACATATTTATTTTCATGAAAAAGGTATTCCTCAAGTACACATTCTGTGGAGATTCTCTCATCTTGCTGTTTTCAGAGTTTATTTAATTTTAAATATATCATAACCTTCCACATAATGCTGAACAGATAAACTGTGATACTGCTACAACAGTTGCACACAAGGGACTAACAGCACATGCTTAGGTTCCCTTGAGTCCAAATGGATCTTACTTCATTAGGTCCAGTCACGGACGACTCTGGGGTTGTGGTGCTCATCTTGCTCTATAGGCCAAGGGAGCCAGCGTTTGTCCGCAGACTGCAGACAGCTTCCGGGTCATGTGGCCAGCATGACTAAGCAGCTTCTGGCGAACCAGAGCAGGGCACAGAAACGCTATTTAGCTTCCCACCGGAGCGGTGCCTATTTATCTACTTGATGTGCTTTCGAACTGCTAGGTTGGCAGGAGCAGGGACTGAACAACGGGAGCTCACCCCATCGCGGGGATTCAAACCACCAATGTTCTGATCGGCAAGACCTAGGATCTGTGGTTTAGACCAGTGGTCCTCAACCTTGGGCCTCCAGATGTTTTTGGCCTACAACTCCCATGATCCCTAGCTAGCAGGACCAGTGGTCAGGGATGATGAGAATTGTAGTCTCAAAACATCTGGAGGCCCAAGGTTGAGGACCACTGGTTAAGACCACAGCACCCCAAGTCGGATGTAGCAATTATCAAATCAAATCATGCAACAATGTTAAGCAGAAAACAAAAATTAGGTTGTATATACATTATACACTTAAAAGTACTTCTGCCAAGGAATCCTGGGAACTGTGGTTTACTCCTCACAGAGCTACAATTCCCAGCACCCCTAACAACTAAATTCCCAGGATTATTTGGGGGAAGCTGTGTGCTTTAAATGTATGGTGTGTACACAGCCTTAATGTATTTCATTTTGCATTCTTCCCTCTATACCCCAGACTTTGAACAAAGATTCATGCAAGGTCCAAAAACCAACATTGAACCAAAACCTTACAAAACTTGCACACCTTCAATAAATTTTTTAAGTTCACTTGTATGCTTCAAACTAACCCAGCCGCCAAGATAGGGAAGAGAAGGAACTCATCCCTAACTCTAGATTGTTTTTCTACCACACATCCAATATCTGTCTAAGGCACTAGTCTTCAACTGGTAGGTCACAGCCTAATCCAAAGTAGGTTGTAACAGCATTATCACTATAAAAATACAGTGTAAAGGATTAAGAAATGGGTCCCCAAATGCATGGGCCCAGGGTCTGAAAAAGTTTAAGATGCCTTGTCTAGTATGTACACCATTTCTTCCCTCTCTAATCCCCACTCAAAAGATGCCAACATGCATACTGATAGGAAGCTGGTTTGAAAAAAGAGAACCATTTTACTTATAAATTTCAGCTTCTATCTACCCACTAATTCCAGATATTGACACAATAACAGCTTTCTCTTAAATGCATATAAATAAACTAGTGGTTTTCAACCAGTGTGTCATGGCACCCTGGGGTGCCTTGAATGATGGTCAAGGGGGCCGCTGGCAACACTGGCCTCTGTCCCTTTTTCCTTCCCTCCCTCCTCTAATGCCCTCTTGCACCTCTGCCTGCCAAAGGCTTGCACAGCTGTTTGTTGCAGCAGCCCTGGCTACAAGCTCCCCAGGCGAATGGTGCCTCTGGGGCTGGAAAAAGGGGTGTTTCTCAGGCCCCTGTGGGGCAGTGTGAGGAGGCACTTCTCTTTGGGGCAGGTGGGACAGCTCAGAGACCAGGGGTGGCTGCCCAGACTCCCAAGGAGAGGGGAAAGGAGGCTGAAGGAACACTCAAGGGAGCGTGTTTGGAAAAGGGTGAGAGGCTGCCCGCTCTGCAAGAACGGGGTGACATAACTGGGCTCCTGATCCCCACAGGAGTGCTGCAGAAAGAATGTAGTTCATCAAGGCAGCCGTGGACTCAAAAAGGTTGAAAACCACCGCCTTAAACAATCAAGACTGGTTTTAATCATGAATGAGAAACAGGACTGCTACAGAGTAACCAGACCTTCTCTAATAAAATGTGGTCTGCAATGTAATGTGTGAATAAGCCCTGTCTATATTATAGAGGGCCTCTCCACATATTTCAATGTTTAGGATACATCCAAGTGTGAATCCTTAAAATTGCAAATTGTAACTGAAATTAATAGGCCTCAGTCAAGAACTTCAGGCTGCCAAGACTGACTACAGGCTCCCTACTAAGTGTACCAGGCTTTGCTGGCCTGTAGCATGTGAATTAGCCCTACAAAATATCCTCAGAGGCTCATCCCAGCACACAAATAATCACTGTGTCCTGTGTTGTGCAAAATGCCCAAAAACCTTTTAAAAATACTACTTGAGTTGAATTAGTTCAATAGCCAGAATCTCTCTCATGCTCAGTATCTTTCATTTTTCTTTCCCTCCATAGTCATGTTCTATATTGCTAGCTCCTTGGGATGGAGACCATTCTTCTACCTGCTCCTCTAGAAGTGCCAGTACAGTACTGTACTATAAAGATCTTAACAATTGAAAAAAATGAGCTGAAGAATGCACACAACTAAGAAACTCAAAAAAAAATATTTTTTTAAATGCTTATATTCAAGCATAATTAATTATTGTCCTTACCACAGTAATTAAAGAACACAATTAAACAAAACTTTTTTCTAGGGGTTAGTTTACAGAAGAATTGGGAAACTTTAAACTATAATCTGAACAAGTCCTGACCTAGAACCTTGAAGATGACTAGGGAGGACCAAGAAAGAATACTGGTCTCTTATCAGTTCAATATATCAGATTTACATTATGGACTTCTAAGACCGGAGACATCATCCATCACATAACTTGTGAAATGACTTCATTTTTTAGCACTCCAAATTTGCTTATGATACTAAATACTTATTTACTGAACTATATTATATCCAGGAAAATATCAATAATTTCTATGTCCTTCTGTTCATTACCTAATATTGTTACAGCAGATACAGCCTGGATAGCTCAGTTGGTTAGAGTGGAATGCTAAGACTGGCAAGGTTGCAGGTTTGATCCCTGTATGGGACAGCTGCATATTCCTGCAGGGGGGTTGGACTAGATGATCTTCAGGGTACCATCCAACTCTGCAATTCTATGATTCTGATGCAAGCATCAGCTTGCAGAGGGAGGAATAACTGGACATTGCACTGGATTATTATGATGAACTTTTACAGGAACAACTAACAGATGGATAGTTTGAAGTCACTCTTATTTATTTTCCCCTTTCTCTTTATTCTGTTATTTTTATCTCTCTATCTGCTTGCTTTTCTGTTCATTCTCTTTCTTTCTTATTTCTTGTTTTTTTTGTATGTTGTAAAGTCTTTAAATTATATTAAATGCAAACTTTCAGCTCTTTCCCCCCTAAGAAAATTGTGCTATTTTATTGCCTTTCAGAATAAAATGACAATTCTGAAAATATTAAATTACAACATTTGCAGCATTTCTGGTTCTGTAGCTAGTATTTTACTATAATTGTCAATTTCTACTAGAAACAGATGAACACTTAGAAACTAGAGAAATCACTTATACCCAGGGAAGTCACAAACCCAAAAACATACTGGTTTGACAGAAAAGCATCCACACACACACACACACACACACACACACATGCCCCATTGTTGCTTCAGCCCTATAGAATCTACTCCAGGCTGCAGAAGGCTTAACAAGCAAAATAAATCCAAGGTACAACAAAATGCCATTGCTCCCTCTTTTGTTTCAAGCACAATGCATTGAGGGCAGCGTCTGTGGATCTGCTCCTGCTGAACCTCCTCAAGGTCACAGCCAATTTCAGCTGTGGAATTTTTTTTAAAAAGGCAGAAAGTGGCAGTGGGTTATGGCTGGTAGAAAAAGCAGAGTGTAAAAGTTTATGAGCTCATCAGGATTGTTGTACCATTACATCAGAGGCAATTATAAATGGCCAAGAGCAGGAGATGGGGAGCCAATCAGATCACAGATAGGATGTCAACCTAAGACCAACTGTCTCCTGGCTTTGACAGAAGGATTTTACCTCCATAATTCAAATCCCAAACCAAAGCAATCTGCACTTACTACTCCAATCACTGAACTGTTTACCAGCACTTCCAAGCAGGAGCTCAAGGCACTAGGCTATCTAAAAAGGCTGCTCAGAAAATGGCTTCAGCTAGCCTGGACAAGATGAGGGTGTCAGAGCAGGTCACTTGCCCTCTTCTTACCCCCTGGAAGCACAGGAACAGCTCAATTCAACCCACACCAAGACAGGAAAAAGGAGCTGCAAAGGAGTGGAGCACAGTAGAGCTGAACAGCAGCAATCTGCTCAGCACACCCTCTTTTTTCCAACCCAGCAACATGGAGCTATTTTTGCCACCCCAACCCCTCCCTCCCCAGAGGTGGTGGTGGCAAGCCTTACCCCCACCCCACTCCACCCCAGGACCCCCCTAAAGGCTCCCAGCCGGGACAGAAAAGGGGGAAAGGAGAAGGGCTCTCTCCAAGAGAGCTTACACAAAGGCTGGGAAAGGGAGGAAGGGAAGGCAGAGAGGCAGCCATTTTAGAGACAGAGGAAAGAGACAGACAATGGCAGCTCCCTAGTAATGTGGGCCCGAAGACGACCACAGAAAGCTTGTCACGTTAAAGGACACCCCAACCTGGACCTCGGGTGCGCTCCCCTCCTGCCCTTGCCCTCCCATGGCCAGAGGCGTCCTCAAGCCCCTTCCCTCACTCGCGCCCAGCTGACCACCCAACCCCCAGCCCATGTGCGCCCGCTGCCCCGGTCCTCTCTCCCCGCCCTCCCGGTGCCTTTTTACCTGCTGAGTCCGGGTGAGCGGTTGTCCCCCTCCAGCGCTGCTGCTCCCGGGGCTCATGGGCGCGTGGTGACTCCTTTGTTGGCCTCCTGTGGCTGCTGCCGCCCAGCCTTGGCTGGTGCCCCCAGTGTACTGGGAGGCAATGTCCGCTGCTGCCGGGGCCTTGGCCGTCGCTCCCCCATCCTGGGGCCCGCTCCCGTAGTCAGCCCCAGGATACCCTTGATAGCCCCGAGCCGAGCTTGGGGAGGTGAGCAGCTGGTTGAGGGTGGGGGTGGAAGTGGACTGCGGGGTGGCGCCCCCGCCGCTGCCTCCTCCTGCGCTTCCTCCTGCGCCGACGGCGGCGGCCGAGGGCCCCATGGCCCCGAAACGCTGCTGCTGGAATGCCGAAGCTGGAGGTTTGGCCCCGGCTTGCGCGGGGCTCTGAGCGTTTCCCCGAGGGGAGCTCAGGGCGTAGGCCTGAGAGGGAGACGGGTAGGCGCCAGCGCTGCGCCCGGCTGTAGGGTAGTAGTTGTTGTACTGGTGGTTGGGGAAGCCGTGCTCCGAACTGCCGCCGCCGTGGGAGTTCTGGGGAGGGGGCGGCCCCGGGGGGCCCCCGGTGGGCCCCGAATACGGCTGCTCCAGGCCCCCGCTCTGCAGCGCTGCCATGCCAGGGCTTTGTTGTCCGCCATGTTGGTGGAAGGCAGCGGCCGCGGCGACGGCCGCTGCAGCCTGGGCGCCTCGACCGTAGGGCTGCCCGAAACCGTAGGCTGGCGGGGGCAAGGCGGCCGGATGAGTAGGGGGAGGCTGCTGCTGCTGCGGCGGCGGTTGTTGCTGCGGCGTCCCCACCCCGTCGCTGCTGTTGCTGCCGCCACTAACGCCGCCGCCACCACCGCCGGGCGGCTCCGGGAGGTTATTGTTCAGTGTGGCGACGGGCCTAGGGCCCGGGTTCCCGTTGGAGCTCTTCAGGTCGGGCTCGGCCCCGGCGCCCCCGCCATTGCTCTCGGCCCCGTCCTGCAGCTCCTTTCCCGGGGGACCTTCACTTTCCGACTGCTTCTCTCCGCCGCGCTCTGCCGCCGCCGCCTCGCCCCCCGCCTCCTCCGACGAACAATCCCGCTGCTGCACCTCCGCTTTCTTCAGCTCGGATGGAGCCGGGGCACCCAAGCTGCTCGCGGCGGCGGGGGCCACCTGAGCGGCCATGATCCCCCCTCCCCACCCAGCCAGCCCCCCTCCCCCGCCTCCTCCCCCGACCTACTCCCTGCTTGGCCGGCCGGCCGGCACAAGGCCTCACCACTCCTCTCCTCCTCCTCCTCCTCCTCCTCCTCCGCGCTCAGGCGGCGGCGGGATCCTCGGGACAACGGGGTCTCATTCCTCCCCCGGCGAGGCGCGGCGAGCTCCGGCGGGCTGGACGCGGGTGCGAGGGGCCTGGCCCCACTGTGCCTCCCCGCTCAGTTGCAGCCGGTGGAGAAAGGGGGAGGAGGAGGAAAGGGGGAGGGGGGCAGGACGGGGCTCCCGGTGTGGGAGAGGAGGAAGGGAAGGGGGACACGGCGAGCGAGGGAGGACCGGACGGACCCCCGTTCTCGGAGCCGGGCGGTGCGGCCGAAGAGGCTAGACTAGGCGAGCCGAGTGGCGGCAGCTTCCGACTCTCGTCCGCCGAGTCCTGCTCACTCCGACACGAGGCTCAGCACTGCCATTTTACCCAGCGCCGCGGCAGCCTGCCAAACCCGGACTGGAATATGGCCCGGACTGGAGCTTTCTTCCCCTCCCCCCTCACAAAGGAGGAGCTGCCAGGCCCTGGACGCTTTCAACTCAGCAAGGCTGAAGCTTGAAACTAACAGCAGCCTGCCGCTCGCAAAATCCGCCACGGATCGGCGGCAAAGGGAGCCGAGCTCAGCCTCTGAGCCACAAAAGGAAGCTTCTCTGCTGACAAAACACAAGGCGGGTTGGAGGAAGCTAGGTGAACAGAACTGTTCGCAAAGCCCCATTCCCGCCAGTTCTCAGAAGTCTCGAAAGCGAATGCTCCGGTGCTTCCTCTCATTTGCTCAGGGCACAAAGACTCCCGCAACCAGGAAAGACCGGGACTCGTGCCTTTAAAGGCGGAAGGGATTAACGAGGCACCAGCATAGAGGGCCTGGTAGAAGGGCAACTAGAATAGATCAAAACTTCAAGGAGGATATCCCAAGAACAATGGTGGAAAATTCACACCATTCCAACTGTTATTACCAATAATGTAGGCTGTTCAGTTTAATACTTTTTAACCAGGACAGTTTTATGCATTTTCACACTTCCTGCAGCCTGGACATCAAACACGCAGTTCCAAGGATACTTAATTGGGCTAAATCCCACTTAACTCTGGTGGACTTACTTCTGCATAAATATTCTTAAGAGTTGTGTTGCAATAAATCCATTGCAGCAAAATCCATTATCCCACTAGCCATTCTATGACAATGGTTAGCTACTTTGCTCAAGCAAAACTAGTGAACTAACTTCTCTATGAATTACTGTTTAGGGTTGCAGGGAATTCAAGAGCATCCTCTTTATCCATAAGCTTATTTCATCAGTAACAACATGTGAGACCAGAATCGTGCATCCAAACCCCTGCCATGTTGCAATGGATTGCAGAGTGCAGAGCTCTGATGCCATGCTCCATTAGCAGTGCCAGATGTAGTGTGCGAGGCTCACAGCTAGTCTCTTGTTGAGTACAAGGTGTGTACCTTACCACTCAAAACGAGATCTGGTAAATCTAAACATCTACTAGGTGCCTTCATCATCCAGATTATATTAGGCCAACAGCAGAAGTATGTAAGGTACACCTCACCAGAGCAATATGTGTAGTAAAAACAAATTCAGATAGCTCAGGTAAGCATATAAGAGCCATAAAAGGAAAGACCAAAGTGTACCACATGACAACAGGCTAACCGGCTAAGCTGACAGGCGAAATTCCTTCCTTACTACAGAAACCACAATAAAACTTGACAGGAAAGCAGAAATCCATTCACCAAGTCTTCTCAGCACTCTACAAATCCACTCACCCAAAAACCTCTTCAAGTTAACCCACATTAATTGGAGTTAGATATCTCCAGTTATGACTTCATATGAAGAACAGTAAACAATCTTGAAACACTAAAGTATTACACAGCACCCTTCATACAGTTAACCAGTTCAAGTTAAAGCTTAGGTTTTTTTTATCCCACGATTGATTCTGGAAGATAGTATAATTACTTACTAGAAGACTACTACTCAGTTTTTGCTGTACCTTTTTGGAGAGTTGTAGCCCAGTATTTACTGTCTTTATTCATAGTTGGGTTTATCAGCCACACATTGGGTATAATAATTCCAGCCCTGTTTAGGGAGGCTTTTAATGTTTAATAGATTACTGTATTTTATTTTTATGTTGGAAGCCGCCTACAGTATAAATAATAAATTGTTGTTGTTGTTGTTGTTGTACCTAGGACCTTTCATCCAAACCCATTCTTCCTTTTTAAGCCAATAAGCCAATAACCACCCTGGGTGAATTAATCACTTCAGTTTTAGTAGACCAGAATTGGACGCAGCCAAAGAAGTCCTTAAGACTTCCCTATATGTACACAACACAATCCTGAATTTTCATTTGCCTTGTGGTCACATCACATTATTGGCCCCATCACTTTAGGCTCAGCCAAGGCTGCCACTTCCACCCCTTCCTTCCATGCAGAAACAGTTCATAACCTTCAAGAACAACAACAACAACAAAGAAACAAAAAGTTCACAAACGAATGAGGCTATGGCTTAGGGAAGGAGGGCATGGAAGAAGACTTGCTAGTGTTTTACATGGTTTTTGTTTTTAACACTTATCATGAAAACACCCATGCCTGAGTGGGACAGCAGGTGAGTGTTCATCCACTAAACAAAACAGATGCATGAAAAAATAAATGCCACAGGCATGGGGCTGGAGGCAAGACTTACCGGTATATTGTTCTTTTTCAACTTGTAATGATAGCCATCAATTTGATGGCTTGAAAAAAACATTAGACAAATTCATGGAGGATAAGGCTATCAATGCCTACTAGTTGTGATGGGTACAATCTACCTCTAGTTGATGGGACTCAAAAGTGTGGGGAGTGCTGTTGCTTGCATGCTTTCCATAGGTATTGGGTCAGCCATTGTGAGAACAGCAAAAAGTCTTTTAAAATAACTTTGGTTACATTTCATAATTAACAAAAAGAAAATCCAGATTGAGACAACAGCCTAAACCAAACCTTGACTTAGCTCAGGGTGGCACAGAAGTAGGTAATCAACATCAGAGAGGAGCAAAGTGGCTACAGGTTCCACTCTCATGTTCCACACACTCATGTACCCGGTAGTTCTGGTAAGCCATAGCTTGGCTTACTGTGATATGCAAACCAGACCATTGTGTAGTTTGTTTCATAAAATATATGTACTTCAGTCTATCAAGCATTCATAATGCAAGGCTATATTTTGTAACAGGGGCACTGACTTGCCCCCACATTGGGGGGGCATCATTTGATGCATCCCACCCAGCGTGTGAGCGCTTATGTGCCAGGCTGCACAGGCATCCTGCCTCTGTAATGTGGCATCAGGTGGAGAGGAGGAGTGCAGCGCTGGGCTCCCCGCAGGGGCAGGACACATGGATCTTCACCCTTGCTCATCCTAGCCTCCTCCCAGCTCCAGGGTGGGGGCTGGGGCACGCAGAGGGCACCTGGTGGCAGCAGGGGATGTTGAACCCCTCAATATTGGGGGATCTGGGCCCCCTGATTCAAAATATTGAGGGGGATGGAACTCCTAGCGCCCCCTATACCCAGCACCGGTACAGTAGTACCTCCACTTACGTATCCCTCCGGTTACAAAAACTTTGGGATACATAAGTGGCAAACCCAGAAGTATATTTCCGGGTTTTTGTTGCCTGCACATGCACAGAAGTGCACATGTGAGACATGGTCTACTGCCGTGTGCGCATGTGCAGAAGTGTTCCCTCCGGTTGCGGAAACCTCGGGATCCGACCAGAGCTCCAAAACAGATCCCATCCGCAACTGAAAGTACCTCTGTATTTTGTAGCTACGTAACTTTCTTCTTTTTGAGTTTCAGCAACTACATTTTTTTTACACAATTTCCCTGTTACCCTAACATTACAGTAACTGAAAAACTGCTCTTAATTCACTTAAGCTTCAAGTATGTAAAAATATGAAGTGGTATTCCAACTGTCCTCTCAAAATCTAACTACAGCTCTTTCTCATTTTCAGATATTTTGGACAGAATAAATAGCATCTCCCTTCCCTTCCCCTCACCACCACAAGATCTTCCAATTGACAAATGCTTCCCTGATAGACATGCTTCTTCAGTAATGATTTTTCAATACATGCTTTCCAACATGGACATGCACAGGATAGATCTTCCACAAAAACCTAGGTATTTCCTAGCTGTATAGCCAATGACTTTTTCCTAATTACTGAGCCATACATAGGTCAATGCTGAAGCACATGTTTTACATTGGAAAGTTCCTGGGTTCAATCCCTGGCATTTCCTGGTGTAGGGCTAGGAAGACTCCAGTTTGAAACCCTGGAACAGACATAGGCAAACTCGGCCCTCCGTAGTTTTGGGACTACAACTCCAATCATCCCTGACCACTGGTCCTGTTAGCTAGGGATGATCGGAGTTGTAGTTCCAAAACATCTGGAGGGCTGAGTTTGCCTATGCCTGCCCTGGAATGATACTGCTAAGACAATGCTGAATGAGATGGACCAATGGTTTTACATGGTATAAGACAGCTTCCTATGTTCCATTTGGACAACCCACTGCTCATTTTTAATTAGGACTGCAACCTTTACTCACATACATTAAGTAATTACCTACTTTGGCTAGAAAGGCACCCAGCATTAATCACTCTCATACAGGAATGGAACACCCCTTCCATATGTATTCATGAGCATAAGATATTTCTCCTCAAAACCATTGTTTTATTCATATACAAATTTAGGTAGATTTAATAACTAGATTACCACTCTTATCATTACTCAACAGCACAATCCTAACCAGAGGCTGGAATCCTAACCACACCTGGGAGCAAGTCCCATTAAATTCAATTGGACTTGCTTCTAAGTGGGCATGAATAGGATTGTGCTGTAAGATATCTCTAATTTGGTGACACTTCTAACACCACCACATCAGGCTACTGTTCTAAAGTACTGTAGCTTTGCTATTTTAAGGACAACATCTATCTAATAATTACACGGTAGCGGTGATCTAAAGAGTCTGCAAGATATATACATACTCATGCATACTTACTATATTCCATGGTATCTTCGTGATGGATTATCATTGTTGTGAGCTGCTTTGAGAGCCAGTCTTGGCTGAAAAGCTGGTTATAAATATAAGAAAGAAAATAATGTGTAAATATGCTGTTTTCGTACATTTATGGCACGTTCAAGGTTCCACAGAGGGAGTAACATAAAATTCAGAACAAAACATTTAAACCATATGTGCTACATCTGGTATATCTGCATAATAGAATGGATCCCATAGGGAGTTCCATCCATAGCAGAAAACTGGGGTGTAAGTCATCAAAGGTCACTAAGTAGTGATTCTGACTCCACATTGCAAGCTTTAAGACATCACAGACCTTTTGCTATAGAGGCAGATTATACAAAATAAGTAAAATAAATAAACTTATAGAAATAGGATTTAAAAAATGAAAGAGATATGACTATGTTCAAACATTTGTGCTCACAAAGATGCCAGACAGCATCAGCCATTCAGTATGTTGAGTTCCGCACAAATCTAGGAAAATACAATCCTTGATTTGAAAAGTAAAAATATTGAAGCATTCTATTTACTCCAAACACTGGAATTTGAAAAATGGTTTTCTGTGGCACAATGGGTCGGCACATTTGGCTATTAACCAGAAGATTGGGGGTTTAAGCCCCCCCCATTGGTAGGATTCCTGCACTGTAGGGAGTTGAACTAGATGACCCTCAGGATCCCCTCCAACTATCCAATTATATGATTATGTGACCATTTATTTCATTCAACCAATCCTCTTCCCCAAACCTAATAATCTTAGCAGAATGAGTACTATTATGTCTGCTGTTACTACTAAATATGTATTTTGTATCAGCAGAAAGCTAGATTCTGGTACAATAACACAGAGTGGTATGGCGACTGCTCAGAAGGCTTACAACATATACTTGACAATAAACTTAGCAGATTCAATTGTATTTGCTTCCAAGAGTGGACTTAGAATCACAGTTTTGGTAGCATTGATCAAGGTGAAGGGAAAAGAAAGATTTGATCAAAAGCATTAGGACAGAAGTAAGCTGATAAAAGACAGAAATATAAACTGGGAGCTTTTTCAAATCTTGGAAACCCCTTTAAATACCGTATATAGTAGTCGATTTCAAGGAGATAGTGTGAGGGAAGGAGTTTTGTTTTGTTCTTAGGGGAAGGTATGGCAAAAGCCAGAAAAGTGGAATGAGAGAGGGCTGTCATCAACTGAACTTGCATAGAGCAAAGAGAAGGGTATGGATGGTAGGCTAAGCCTAGAAGTCAAATTGTGTGAACTCATGACTGCAGATCATAATTGAGCATGGCATCACTTCCTACTTTTATGAGGTCTATAATACTGCATGTGAAGATTTAATTCATGACAAGTTTGGCACAATAAGATCTAAAAGATAGTGACTGCCTCAAGTTTCATAGCTGAGTGGAGAACCTCAGTCTCTGTCTATGTCCTAGCCTGACATTCTAACCACTATACCACATTGTCCTTTTTTGAGGGGAAAGAAAGATAGAAAGGTTTCTTATACTATGCTAGATCATTGGGCCATCGAGTGCAACACTGTCTAAACCAGTGGCCTTCTACCTCTTTGGATGTAGAATGTATTTTGGTACCCATTTCTTATATATTAACAACAACATTGTGCTACTGTTGTGATATACCTTAGATCAGGCTGTGATCCAGTAATAGGGCCTGATCCACCAGTTGAAGATCAATGACATTGACTGGTCTCAGAAAGGGGTTGGAGGTGCTAGGGATTGACTCTGGGGTCTTGGGCATGGAAAGAAGGTTGGTTTTTTTACCCCTCAGCAATGCCCTATTTTGTGTTGTATTTTAACTTTGTGCTTATTATTTTATATTGCTGCAAACAGTGCTGATAAATGACAGCTTATGCCTATTTTAATAAAAAATATATAAAAAACAACATAACATAACTAGAAGCTTAAGGAGGAAGGCAGAAGGCAGAGACCGTAGGGAGCCAGCTCCTCCTTTCTTAGCAGGACAGTTGGTCACAAACATGGTGCACTCCCCCCCCCTTGTCTTCTTGTTATTTACTGAGCACATGGCCTCCACAGCAGTGCCAGTTCCTACTTGCTTTGCTATCATGGTTCAGCTAACTTAAGTCTCCCAGATGGCAGTACAGACCACCACCACTAGGTTGGCTGCTATTAAGTGGAGTTTCATGAAAGTAGTCCTGCCATTTAACATAGTACCAAGGCAATTTAGGAAACCTGGTATAGATTAGGATGCTAAAAAATAGGGGAATAGGGTTTCTCTCATTTAAAAAAAACAAAAAACCTGTTCTGCCAACTGTGTGATGGCAAATGTGGACTGAATCGTTGACATGGAAACAGGATTGGGACACGCTGTCTCCCTCATGCAGTGCACATACACACACATACCCCTTATCATTATCCCTGGCCCCTAAGCAGTCTGCAAACATGGCATGGAGTGATCTTCAGGAATAGGATAACATTTCAACAATAAATGCTTCCAAGGTTGAAAGCAACAACAGAGGTGGAAAGGAAAGAAAATATAAGACAAATACTGACTAAAATGCACAGCATTCTGAGATACCACAGGAGCAAGAACAGGAGATCCATCTATTATTTATAATTAATAGAGTGAGTTACAAGCTGTGGAATGGAGTCAAAAGAGGGTTGGGTTACTTTGCAGAATAAGCCAAGTGGATACTAAGTAGTTTTGAAGCTACATTATAAATATGCAATGCCTTAGATGTATGCTGTTACCTACTTTTTGTGCACCATCTCATATAAAATATCCTAATACAGTCCTTAGAGTACTAGGAGAGATCAAAATAATTTCCAAATAAAATAGATTATGTTGAATTCCTGATTGTATAACAAAAGCTGCAATAATTGTGCTGAAATTGTTATTCAGTACCACCAATATCTATCAACCTTCCTACTCTCCCCCACTCCCAGTACTGACAGAATGGTACTCGGGAACATGAAGAGAAAATGTTATAGCAAAAACTGATGTGGAGTTTGAGCATTTGCTGAACACAAGCTGCAACGCTCAAAGAGTGGCATGGATTTTAAATGTGAGCATAATCTTCATTAAAGTTAACAACATGGTTCTCAGAAATGTAACATGTTAAGGACCCAGCAGGTTGCTAAACCTTGGCGCTAATGTCTGATTATAATTTTACAGTGAGTTCCCAAACTTTGAGCTGCATATTAAAAGACAAGAAAGTGGACCGAATCTGAGTCAAGGAAATCTATTATTTTACCAGTCCTAGCCTGTGAAATGCAAAATATGAACTGGATCTAAGTAGAGTCAGGTGGAGCGGAGCATGCGGCACATTCAGTTCCTGTAATATAATTCTCAACCTGCAGGGGCTCAAAAAGGGAGTGCAAACTGAAGAAGCTTGAAAACTATGAGAACAGACACTGCCAAGTGTATGAGTCGGGTTTTAAGCTTCAGTGTGCTTGTTTTGTGACCTCTGCACATTCATAATAATGTAGAATAATATAAATGCAAAAGTGAGTAATCCAACATCTAGTTCTAGTGATGCTGAACTTAGAATGAACAAGAACAGGGAGAAGAGGCAACTCTTGTCATTTTGCAGTATGGTAAACACAGAACAGTTACTCATGTAACCAAGATCAGACAGTGAGACATTCTGATTTTTAAAAACCCATCTAGCTTCAATGGTCAATTAAAAATAAATCTTGTTTTATTACCAGTACACACACAGGCAAACACAACAGTCCCTAGATATAAACCTCTCTACTATAAGGAATTTAACAATGTGATTTCTAAAAGTCTTGTTTGACTTCATACTTGAGGAGGTATACTTCAACATCCATTCATTCATACCTATTTGTCGCCACCTATAGAATGTTCTTTATAGCCTAACCCTTAACATTTATCAGGACCCAGTATTTCCTTTGTAATGTACAGTACAACTGTCTCTGTATTTCAGTTATTAGAAATCAGAACCAGCATTCAGGGCCAGCATTAGCACACAGCAACCTCAGTCAGCTGCTGGGCCCTAGCATTCAGTCAACCTTCCTCCCAGCCCTGACAACTTTCTTACCCCAACAAATCGGATCCCAAACGCCATAAACCCGGAAGTGAGTGTTCCGGTTTGCAAATGTTTTTTGGAAGCCAAATGTCCAACGTGGCTTCTGTGGTTTCCATGGTTTCCGATTGAGTGCAGGAAGCTCCTAGAGCCAATCAGAAGCCGCGCCTTGGTTTTCAAACCGTTCCAGGAGTTGAACGGATTACCGGAACAGATTACGTTCAACAACCAAGGTACCACTGTATATACTGCTTTACAGATTACAAGAGGTCAGGTCCTTGTCCCAAAGAGCTTACAATATAAAATTCAACTCAAAAGTAACAGCAGATTGAATAGGGCAGTAAACAGGGAAAGAATAAGCAGCTGCTTCAGTTGCAAATGCTTAGGCTCAGCTACAGGTTTATCCAGAAATATGTGCTCAAAACTACATTAAGCATGGGTAAGCCTTTTTGGTTCAAATACCACATTCAAATCCCAGGTCAGGTTCAAATCTGAAGCTCACTGGATGACCTAGGTTCAGTCACTAGTTCTCAACCTAACCTACCTCACCTCCCACAGTTGTTGTGATGCTCAAATAGGGAGGAAAACCATGCATGTTACCCTTTGCTCACTGATAGGAAGAGTGGGATATAAATGTAATAAAATAAGTATTGTTAAACAGAGTCGAGACTCATGGGAAAAGCCAACACAGAGACTGTGTTTTTAAGGTTCTATTTGCCACATCTAAATCTATTTGCTGAGAGGAGGATTTTAAAAGTCCCCCCTCCATGTTACTAGAAGCAACTAAGGAAGGCCTGTTCTTCAGCACTGGAGGTGGTGATTCGTGCATCATCTAAGAAATGAGAACAAGTTATGACATCACACCATACCACCTCAGTAGTGGTTTATGAACACCTCGGTTTATGAATTTTTGGTTTACGAATGCTGCGAACCTATCTGGAACGGATTAATTCACTTTCCATTACTTTCAATGGGAAAGTTCGTTTCAGTTTATGAACGCTTCAGTTGATGAACAGACTTCTGGAACCAATTACACCCATGCTTCGGGTTAAGTACGCTTCAGGTTGAGTACTCCGCGGACCCGTCTGGAACAGATTAATCCACTTTCCATTACTTTCAATGGGAAAGTTCGCTTCAGTTTATGAATGCTTCAGTTTAAGTACTCCGTGGACCGTCTGGAACAGATTAATCCACTTTCCATTACTTTCAATGGGAAAGTTCGCTTCAGTTTATGAACGCTTCAGTTTACGAACAGACTTCCGGAACCAATTGCGTTAATAAACTGAGGTACCACTGTATACATTTGGGAACCTCTTAAGTATCACCAAATTTGGCACGATGGTTCCTGTAGTCAAGGAGCAGGTTTTCATCTAAAGGACTTATCCACATCTCTGTTTGTCCCATCGCTTTCCCCCAGAAAACCTGAGGTTTAGCACTGAATAGGAACAAATGGCAACTGGATTTTCTGTGGATTGCCATTTATTCCGATTTAGATCTAAAGAGCAGGTTTTCAAGAGGAAAGCAGTGGGACAAAGGCCATGATTGGACCCATACTCATAAAGTGCAGAACAAGTGGAGAAACTACTCAGACCTAAGTTTAATGCAATTTTGAATGGCCGACTGATCTTTTAAATGTACACTGATATTCTCTGTACTGATTTTTTGCTTCTCAGAATTCCCGAGCAATGTGCTGAATATAAAGTGCGCTCTCTCTCTCTCTCTCTCTCACTCACTCTCTCTCTCTCTCTCTGTGTGTGTGTGTTTACACACACACAGCAAAATCACATGCAAAAATGTGTACATAATGAAAAATGCACACAAAAATGCTGGTGAATTTCACGAAGATATATATATATATATAGAGAGAGAGAGAGAGAGAGAGAGAGAGAGAGAGAGAGAGAGAGAGAGAGAGAGAGAGAGAGAGAGAGAGAATATATATGAATGAGAAACTGATAAGGAAATATGAACCAAAGATTGGAAAAACAAGGAAAAACAAGAAAAAGATAAAATCTGAAACTGACGTTTTCACCCATTCCTAAAACTCTACCCAATATTAGCTCTGCCTTCAAATTTGCTGTTCGCATGTACAATGGCTCTTCATAGAAATAAAGGCAGATACTGACCTAGGCAGATACTGGAACACATGTGGCAGCTGCACACAAGCCCAAATGCTCACAATTTAAACTGCAATATCTCCCCAGCTCCTTTTACCACCTTTGTTTTGTAAGCCATAGTGGCCTATACTGGTGAATGGTGACTTGGTTACCATTATACATTCCTTGTTAACCTCTAAGTTAAACTAATATAACACACTGTATGTATGTCTTTGAAAGCTGTCCAAAAACATCAGTTGGTTAGTAAGTTAGTCAGTCAAAGGGAGTTGATAACATTTGTGGTGAAAGAACTCCACTGGATTCTGGGGTCAACTCAAACTACTAGTTTTTATTTTGAGGCCCTAAAATGGATCGGGTACAGAATATATGAGAAAATGCCCCCCATGTGTTAATGTCACTTTATAGGACTCAGATGCACCAGCAGAACCAATGGCAGACCTTGGGGTCTCAAATTTCAGTGATGCCAAAATTCAACACCAACCCCACCTCTCACCTTCCATTATACATCATTGCTGTAGCACCCCCAGCAGCGCCCCCGAGGCTCTGTGAAATTCAAAATTAACACTTTTATAAATTCTGCTATACTGTACAGTTTTGTAGCCAAGTACTGGTAACTGAACTTAAGATCAGGAAACTGAGAAACTGAAAGAAACAAAACTAACAGATTCACCCATCTCTAGTCAGAACAGAGCACCCCACATAGATAAACAAGGGAAAGCGGAACACACACTACTGTAATATACAACTGCAACTGTCTCCCATCTCTCTCTCTCTCCCACATACCCACCCACCCACCCTTTTTAAATCATATGTGACAACTGGGTTTTGTTTCAACTCTATCACTCCCCACCCCCAGGAGTATAGTGTCCCACACAGGAGATGCACTCATCGACACATGCAGTTAAGGTCTCTGCAGCAAAGACCAGGTGCTCCACTTCAACCATTGTCACTGCTGGCACTTTTTGCCTTAGAATCAGAGAACTGTAGAGTTGGAAGGAACCCCAAGGGCCATCTAGTCCAACTCCCTGCAATGCAGGAATCTCAGCTAAAGCATCCATGATAGATGGCCATCCGATCTCTGCTTTAAAATCTCAAAGGAAGGAGAGTCTTATGATCCTTGTTGGATCATAGACCAGCATGTACCAGAACAAATGGTCACTGGACACAGAGTGTTTCATTACAAACCCACAAAGTGGGAGAGGGAAAACTCATAGTCACTGCAATGGGGAGGCTGAGGCATGAGCACTGGCAGAGTACCCAAGTGTCACCATTCAGTTTAAGCTCACTCTCTCAGAATCACCTACTGAGTATCCAGGTTCAGGACAGCTGCTGATTGCTACTCATTGTTGTCTCTTCCTCTCCCCACAGTGCTATTTTTCTAGAAAAACCCTGACCAGCACCTCTTTGATCTCCTACCTTCAAGCAGGAGATACAGAAGTATAGTCAGCTGCACCAACAGGTTAAAGAACAGTTTTTATCTGTGGACTGTTGGGCTGCTGAATGGGGAAAAAAATAGTGGCTCAATTGACTTCCGACAAGCACACAAAGTGTGAACAAGACTGAGTGTATGGGGGGGGGGCTCGTTTAATTTCACTGCATGCAGGTGGTGTAGTGACAATAAAGGTTTATTTATTTATTTATTTATTTATTTATTTATTTATTTATTTATTTTTAATGTGCTGGAACTCACCCTGAACACCTCCCTTATTCTCTTAGAATGGCAATGGCGCCTACCTAAGAGGTGCCAGAACTGAGTTTCATTGAGTTATGGCTGAAAAAAAGCCTTAGTCCCACTCCCATAGATAGACAATCCTCCCCAAACCCTGTTCTATGCAGATAATGAATAAGGATGCTCCTAACTGTTCCTGTGGAGCTAACCTACTTGGTCCAGGAAAAGTGCTGTGCTGCTGCAAGCTCCAGGACAGTTATGATGCATGCAAATTTTAAATGAGCTGGTGCCACAAGGGACACAGCACCAGCTGCCCTGCTGTCTATAAAGTCACTGTCCAAAGCACAAGACCCATGCTGGGGTGATTCTGTTGCAACCCCATTTCAGGATCTACTACATTTTGGGTGCTGATCAGTAAACGCTTTGATTTGGTTTTTGGGGAGTAGTAGATAGGGATCACTTTCCCATATACTAGTGTGATATTACTTCAGTTGAACTCAGGATGGGACTGAGAGGAAGGGCATGCAGGGTGCTTGATGGGTTCAGGACAGGAATAGTGCCCTCTCCTCTCTCTGCTCACTAAAATTTATTGGAATATAATAGGTCAGGCCTCTCAAAATACACAAGTAGGGTGGGTACTCCTGCCAGAGCATATTAGGTAGTCAGTTGAGGATGACGGGGAGGGAGAAAGATGAGGAAGGGAAGCCCCACATACAGCATAGCGCAGTAATCCTATTATGAAGTAACCAATACATAAACTACTGTGGCCAAGCTTTCCCCAACTAGGAATTGTTGCAGCTGTTGTACTAGTCACAACTGGTACCAGTCACTGAGGCTGCCTGGGTCTCCAGTGACAAAGCTGGATCCAAAAGCACCGCCAGCCTGTGAACCTGCTACTTCAAGGGCAGTGCAACCTTATCCATGTTAGGCAATTGATCTATTTATCAAACACAAGAACCACTCTCCCACATTGCCTCCATCTTGCCAGCATTCAAGCTCAGCTTGTTTTCCCTTCATCCACCTCATCACTGTATCCAAGCACTGGTCAAGGGACTACAAACACCCCCCAATTCAGATGCTATAGAGCAGGCACATCTAATTTCCAAGAGATTGCAATCTATTCCCACTGTAAAAAAAAGCTTGTAGGGATCTACCCATCAAAGTTGTTGAGGGTTTTTTTTGGGGGGGGGAGGATGAGCTGAAGTTGTTGAGCTTTTATAAGAGAGCATCAGCCGAAGTTGTTGAGCTTTTATTTGGGGGGGGCTATTATTTTGGGGGTAGATCGCAATTGACCTGTTGGGCACCCCTGCTATAGAGAAATAAAGCTGAGGGTTATTGGTTAATGACAGCACCTTAACCAATCCCAGTGGCTTCATAGATAGCATAGTTGCCAAGGGACAAAAAAGTACTCATATAATGCTTTTGTCTGGACATGATCCTGAAGGTACAACTGGAACCATTGTAACACAGTGCCTTCAGTTCCCATTCCCCAGAGCTGATCCAGGTGAATACCATGGCCAATGGTATCAAAAGTCAATGAGAGATCAAGAAGCAGGAGCAAGGTCACACACACTCTCCCATCCTGCTCTCTTCAACGGTCATCAATCAGGGTGACCACAGCTGACTCAGTCTCCCTTTGTTGCCACTCCTGACTCCTCCCTTTCGCTTTTTATATAAAGCAGAGATTTTCAACCTTTTTGAGTCTACGGCTCCCTTAACCAACTACATTCTTTCTGTGGCACTTCTTTGGGGCTCAGGAGTCCAGTTATGTCACCCCTTGCTTGCAGAGCTGGCAGCCTCTTGCCCTTTTTTTGAACACCCTCCCTTGTGGAGTGTTCCCTCAGCCTCCTTTCCTCTCTCCTCTCCTTGGGAGCCCTCCGGACAGCAACTTCTGCCATCCCTGGTCTCTGAGCTGCCCCACCTCACCCCAAAGAGAGGTGCCTCCCAGAGGCACCATTTGCTTGGGAAGCTTGTAGCCTGGACTGCTGCAACGAACAGCCGTGCAAGTCTTTGGGAGGCAGAGACACGAGAGAGCATCAGAGGAGGGAGGGAAAGAAAGAGGGACAGAGGCCAGTGTTGCACACGGCACCCCTGACCATCATTCAAGGCATGGTGGCATGGCACACTGTTGAAAACCATTGCTCTAAAGAGTCTCCCTCCCCCCTTTCTGTTGTTGTTGTTGTTTAGTCGTTTAGTCGTGTCCGACTCTTCGTGACCCCATGGACCATAGCACGCCAGGCACTCCTGTCTTGCACTGCCTCCCGCAGCATGTTGGACGCCTTCCGACCTGAGGGGCTCATCTTCCAGCGTCATAACTTTTATATGCCTGTTGTCTTTGTCCATGGAGTTTTCTTGGCAGGGTTACTGGAGTGGCTTGCCAGTTCCTTCTCCAGGTGGATCACGTTTAGTCAAAACTCTCCACTATGACCTGTCCATCTTGGGTGGCCCTGCATGGCATAGCTCATAGCTTCTCTGAGTTATTCAAGCCCCTTCGCCACGACAAGGCATTGATCAATGAAGGGGCCCCCCTTTCTAGATGCACTTTAAACTCTCATTCCAAGAAGTGTGTGCTCTGTGCAGCTGTCCTGCCCAATGACTTAGGTGAGAACTGTGCTGTGTAGGCTCCCTTTCCTCCCCAATGTATGTGCTGTGTTCCAAAATAAGGACTATGTACAACATAAAGGAATTTGAACCTTTATTGAAGGAATGCCTGGGAACCAGCAGAAGAGTTGTTGCTGACTGAGCCACTGGAGCTGATGGAGTCCAAACACTGTGAGTGGTATCCAATGCCGCAGAGTTTGCATGTTGTGTGTGTGGTGGTGCAGGGGCATGTACTGGGAACATCTTCCCTTTGCCATGTGTTCACTAGATATGGGTGTTATTATGTCCACAGTCCCTGACTGAGGGACTCTGGCAGTGGTTCCAAGGATGCTGAGGCATGTATTGGATATGGCAGCTGACCTGCTAGCATAGCAGTAGTATCCCTCCAGTCCAAGCTTAATATGAATATAGGATTGCTATGTCCAGAGTTTATCCAGGTTATCAGCTAGAAAGTCAATATTTATTATAGATAGATGTCCACCTAGTTATTTTGAAGAGTTTTATATTGAGCCTTTCTGACAACCATTCAGATTGGCTTGGATGCAGCTTTGCTGACAGATGTGAGGATGAAAGTTGGACACAATCTAAAGGCCCATAAACCTTGCCTTCAATTAAGTGAATTTAGTGCCTATACTAGTTCCTTAATCTCAATCAGAGCATACCAGTTTTAGGATCCCAACATGAGAAATTGTCTCTGTTGGCACATGCATTATAGTGCCCACAACACTTGCATAACCACTTTCTAGCCAACACTTCAAATCACAATAACTGGACTAGATAGAAAAATAACTGCATCTTCACAGTAATACAACAAAATGACTTCCTTGAGAACAATGCCTGGATATTGTGCAATATTTGTGCTTATAAAGCCAATAGTCTGGAAGTAATAAGAAGAAAAATAATTTATAAAGTACTTTAAAGTGTTCAAAGTCCTTCAACATTCACTACCTTGTTGTAAGCCTCAAACAACCTTTAAGGTAGGCCCGTACAGTCATCATACAGATTGTGGGACTTACTGTGGCTTACCGATTTATTTTATTTATATTCTACCTTTCTTACAAGGAGCTCAAGGCACTGTGCAAAGCCCTCTCCCATATTTTATCATCACAAAAACTCTGTGATGCAGTAAGCTAGACTGAGATTTTGTGACTGGTCCACAGTCATATGGTTGGGATTTGAACTTGGGTTTCTCCAGTCCTACTCCAACATTCAAACCACTGCATCACAGAGTGGTCTTGTGAAAGTGTACACAATGAAAGTGGGTAAAATTTGAAAACCAAGGACTTCCTGGTTCTTATGGCAGTCACAATGTTGTGCCAGGAAAGACTTTAGGATCCCCAAACAGATAACAGATTGAGGTTGAATCCTGACAAGACAGAAGTACTGTTTGTGGGGGACAGATGTGGAGGACTCCCTGGTCCTGAACGGGGGCTCCTGAAGGACCAGGTGTGCAGCCTGGGAGTCATTCTGGACTCACAGCTATCCATGGAGGCACAGGTCAATTCTGTCCAGGGCTGCTGTCTATCAGCTCCATCTGGTATGCAGGCTGAGACCCTACCTGCCTGCAGACTGTCTCGCCAGAGTGGTGCATGCTCTGGTTATCTCCCGCTTGGACTACTGCAATGTGCTCTACGTGGGGTTACTTTGAAGGTGACCCGGAAACTACAACTAATCCAGAATGTGGCAGCTAGACTGGTGACTGGGAGCGGCCGCCGAGACCACATAACACCGGTCTTGAAATATCTACGTTGGCTCCCGGTCGCTTCCGAGCACAGTTCAAAGTGTTGGTGCTGACATTTAAAGCCCTAAATGGCCTCGGTCCAGTATACCTGAAGGAGCGTCTCCACCCCCATCGTTCTGCCCGGACACTGAGGTCCAGTACCGAGGGCCTTCTGGTGGTTCCCTCGTTGCGAGAAGCCAAGTTGCAGGGAACCAGGCAGAGGGCCTTCTCGGTGGTGGCACCCGCCCTGTGGAACGCCCTCCCATCAGATGTCAAAGAGAAAAACAGCTACCAGATTTTTAGAAGACATCTGAAGGCAGCCCTGTTTAGGGAGGCTTTTAATGTTTAATAGATTATTTTATTTCATTTTTCTGTTGGAAGCCGCCCAGAGTGGCTGGGGAAACCCAGCCAGATGGGCGGGGTATAAATAAATATAATAATAATAATAATAATAATAATAATAATAATAATAATAATACGGTAATTAAAAAGCTATTGTCAACATCTTATTCTGTGTTATTTACTGAAACTATGGGTCTTTGCACATTTGATAGGAAAAGCTTGTGAAGGCTGAAGTAAAACTATAACAGAGGAGTAAAATTTGTTATCAGTACCTTAAATGTGAAAATTTTTCAATTAGGTGCCCTGATCAATGTTTTCTTTTTCTTTTCTTTTTTTAAAACCCTCTATTCTTCTTTATCGTTTTCTCTTGTATTTGATCAGTTGAATGTTATATATTTATGGTCAAGAATAAAACCCACTGACTAATGGAGCTTATTCCTAAATATGTGAGAGTAGCACTGGAGTATGAGGTTGCTTTTGCCCACAAGGCTTAATTTGATTTATAACACAAATGCAAACCATAGACTGGCCATGATGTACATTTCAAATTTAAACATGTGTCTTCCTCATACAGTTTCTGTTCTGAATTAATAAGATCAAAACACAGCACAAACAGAAAAAAAGAACAAAGTTATTTACAGTGCAGTTTTCTGCATGTCTACTTGCCCCAATACCATGTCCAATACGGTATTTACTCCCAGCAAAGTGTGCATGGGATTGCAATGAGTATCATGTTTGAGAATGCCCATCTTGATAACATCTGATGTACAAGAGAATTCATATTATGTCTGTATACCACAGTTACATTTCATTTACATTAAAATAATAAAAAAATAAAATCTGGATATAGCCTTTGTTTCAAGACAAAAGAAAATATCATATATTTTGTTCTGGATCTTAAAATGTTCATTCTATACTTAAAGCATGCAAATGTATACAGAAGCCTCTGTTCGAAGCTGCTTTTTTTTTTTTAAACAGAGCCCAGATGCTGGTCAGGATTAAGGTTACACCAAACACATTCTACCCTGCCATTTTCCAAACAAAATGAAACAGACAGAAAATATGGACAAGGAGCTAATAGGAATGGAGTATTACTAAGAAGAGAAATCTTGCTTTCTTTCACCAATGATACAATCCTAAGAATACTTACTATGATATGAAGCCAGTAAATTTGGTAGGACTTACTTCTAAGTAAACAAGTTTAGACTATGCAGGAGGAGAGAGCACTTGGATTCAAGAGAAACAATAATAAATTTAATGCAAATTTATCAGCTTTGAGGAATTACGACTGTATTCCCTACCCTTCTTGATCTTTCAAGATAGGGCATTGTGTATGTTAGCTAAACATCTGCCATTGTTTCAATTTTAAAGCCCATTATCAGGAAGTATAAAAATGTTATAAAACTCACTACATATACACAAACTGAAGACCAAAATGTTTGAAATTACACATACTGCACACAGTACACAGAACAATATGGGGAAGGGGTGATAAAAGATTCTAAGCACAAAATAGGTTGCCCGATCTACACCCTGAAAGGGTTCTTGTAGGAAGGTGGAACTACACGCCACCTTGCCAAATGTGTGTTCCCAAAACCACATTTGCTAAGGTGACACAAAGGTGGGGGCATAAGCGTAGGCAGGCCTTTTGTTAGGGGGGCTGAACCTCAGTTAGCTATGTGTTTTTATTTATTTTTATTGATTTAGGGGGGAAGCTGCCCCTCTCTGCCCCTTCCACCTATGTCCATGGATGTGGGATTTGGTTGGTGAATCAACAGATGGGAGGAGGAGGTGTTTTTACTCATGTACTTCAATCCTGCTGCCAAATAGCCTGAGAGACTGATTTTACCCTAGTGGGGCTTTATTCTGGGTTATAAGAAGAGAACGACAGGCTAAACATTGTTTGTAGGGGGCTTGCAGGGTAAAATCAGCGAACGAGAAAAAGGTTAAGCACTCCTTCCTGCCCATCAATCCTTCCTTTCAAAAATCTCTGCAGCCCTTGCATCATTAGCAATATGAAACAAGACAAGGTCTCCCCTCAACAGCTATGATATTAGGAGAAATTGTAAAATGCTCCCTTCTATTTATTTTGATTTTTAAATTGCTATATTCAAGGCAGCTTACAATTTAATATAAACAATGCAACTCTGAAAGGAAGTAAAAAAAATCCTTCCAGTCGCACCTTAGAGACCAACTAAGTTTGCCATTGGTATGAGCTTCTGTGTGCATGCACACTCCTTCAAATCTAAGGTGCTACTGGAAGGAATTTTTTTTATTTTGTTTCGACTATACCAGACCAACACGGCTACCTACCTGTATCTGAAAGGAAGTGTGAGCATTCTTAGTGACTTGACATCAGGGCCAGCCCTACCATATGGTATTGAAGCAACTACCACTCAATTGTGGATAGAGTTAAATAATTATATACTATGTTTATAACTCTCATCAACCCCAGCCAGCATGGCCTATGTTCAGGGATGAAAGGCATTGTAGTCTAGCAACATCTGGAGTGCTACAGGTTGTTGTTGTTTAGCTGTTGCTAGGGCAGTATCCTATCCAACCTAATAGGCCAGCCTCCCCTGTAAGTTGTAGTCGTTTAGTCGTGTCCAACTCTTTGTGACTCCATGGACCAGAGCACGCCAGGCACCCCTGTCTTCCACTGCCTCCTGCAGTTTGGTCAGACTCATGTTTGTGGTTTCGAGAACACTGTCCAACAATCTCATCCTCTGTCATCCCCTTCTCATGCCCTCAATCTTTCCCAACATCAGGGTCTTTTCCAGGGAGTCTTCTCTTCTCATGAGGTGGCCAAAGTTTTGGAGCCTCAGCTTCAGGATCTGTCCTTCCAGTGAGCACTCAGGGCTGATTTCCTTCAGAATGGATAGGTTTGATCATCTTACAGTCCATGGGACTCTCAGGAGTCTCCTCCAGCACCATAATTCAAAAGCATCAATTCTTCGGCGATCAGCCTTCTTTATGGTCCAGCCCTCACTTTCATACATCACTACTGGGAAACCATAGCTTGAACTATACGGACCTTTGTCGGCAAGGTGATGTCTCTGATTTTAAAGAGGCTGTCTAGATTTGTCATTGCTTTTCTCCCAATAAGCAGTTGTCTTTTAATTTTGTGACTGCTGTCACCATCTGCAGTGATCATGGAGCCCAAGAAAGAAAAATCTCTCACTGCCTCCATTTCTTCCCCTTCTATTTGCCCGGAGGTGATGGGACCAGTGGACATGATCTTAGTTTTTTTTTTATGTTGAGCTTCAGACTCAACATAAATGAGCTACCTCTCATTTATAAACAAAGTGATGTAAGACTGTATTATTTTGGTATTATAAGCTATCTTTTTGTATTTAAGGTATTAAAATTGATGAGTAAACAAATTTCACTTTGTTACACCAACATTTGGGGTTGTGTGCACCTTCAGTATTAGTTGAGAAAACCAGCATAGTACAGAATGCCACATTCTGTATTTTTCACCCAAGATCCAAACACCATGGTGTATATGGCAGCCCAATGGAAAATTATGAATAATTAAGGTTTATGTTTTGGCTAATTGTATAGCTACTGAAACCAGTAAAGTTCTGCCCTTGATATTTTGCTTATTCTCTGGAGTTCACTAGATTTTTCATAGTTACATTGCCAACAGACAGGTAAATAGAACAAACTTTTCATAGCTTTTGATGGTAGTAAACACTAGCTTTTGCTAAATATATGGTAATAATATTTTGCTTTTTAGAGATAACTTGTTTTGAGCATTTATAGTTTTGCGGTAGCAGAAGCATGTAGCTGTGTCAGAATTTTCCTTAGAGAGAAAATATTTATAACACGGGGGTGGGGGGAAATGGGGGTGTACAATGGCATGCAAGGAAAAAAATCTTATGTTCTGTTGGTTATTAGCTCCTAGCCATATGGGAAAACATTAATCTGAAGTTTACTATTTCTGTGGTGCATTAATGCTCTGATATTGTTCTTATACTCCAGGATTGTCCACTCTAAGTCAACAGCTGACATGTAGTATCTATACTGAAAGCTTCATTAGATCATATCTTTGCATAGTGCAAGTGGCTCCAGTTTAAAGTGGGGAAAAGCTTCCTATAAATCTAGCAAATACAAAAATATGCTGCATTGGAAATACTGCTGGCCTCACACTTGCTCAGCCACCATAGCAGAGAAATGATTTTACATTTTGGCCAGGAGGTAGTGTAGGATATCAGATGAAAACTGGTAGCCATGTTTGGCAGAGCCTCTAGTATGAGGGAGTAGACATTAACAATTTACCCATGATTTTACTTAAACTGCTTTGCAAGGTTCACTTGAAAAGTGGCATAAAATGTCAATGTAAATGAATAAACTAACAAATATGTCAGCAGGACCTGGGTGGGCAACATTCATCCAACTAAATGTATAGAACTAGTGTGCAGGTCAGAGCAGAAATACTTTATAAACATGATGACAAGTACACATAAGTGCATTTGACATGTATCAAAATTAATACGTATGGGCCAAACTGATTGCCTTTGAGTCTTTTCCAGTTTGTTCCTTCTGTTACATGATGTGGAAGATGACAGTGCATCAATTGGTCTATTTCCACCTGATTTGCTCTTTTAATGCTGTTTTGTTCTTTGTGCAGTTATAAATTTTTTGCAACAGTGCTGCTTTAGGATGGTGACGATACCCAAATTGAGCATTTATCCTAAGACTAAAATATAATATGCCAACATTCAAGCTTTAGGATTCCTTTAACTTTTCTTACTATGTGTGCTATCCAACTAAGTCACACTTAACTAATTGTTAAGTCCACTGATTTCACTGAGCCTACTCTATGACTGAATTCTAGGGTCTTTTAAAAGGTAATCAAATCAAATCAAAATAAAACAATTAACACAAACACAGATAAAAACAGAAAAATCTAAAATCATCAGAAAAAATTCAGCTGAGATAAAACAAACTGAATTTAAATGTCTGTGAAAATTAAGAAAATCTTCACCTGGTGCCAGAACAAAAGCAAGGTAGGCATCAAATGATACCACCACAAACAAATGGAATAGGGCCTCTGTTGAAGATCTTACCGTACTTTACTTCCAGACAACCTGTTTACTAAGCACTCATCCTAATTTGTTTGCAGGGTGATAGACAACTTCAGCTATTTATTGAGCATTCATTTTGATCTGTTTGTGGGGATGTTAGAGGACACTGCATTAAAGCAACTATTATCGTACACTTTCCAGTGCATTTTTCTGTCATTTTCCTTATAGCAAAAAGTTTGATTCTTTTTTTATAGAAGCAGATTTGTTGTGCAAGAGCTCTGAATCAATTTTTCATTGAGCAACCTGAATACAAAGCAAGTTTCCATACTATAATGCATTTTTGCATCACTAATATATGTATTTAATGCACACAACCCTAGCATATGGATTTTTGTACACATTACTTGGCTGGAGAACGGCATTGCAAAATTCAGAGATGTGTGACTTTTGAAGGATGGCTGTGTTTTGGTTCGCACATTATTTTCGAAAGTGTGAATTAGATAGGTTTCCCTTTAAATGCAAACTGAATCAAATTTCTGTCCCATCCTTAATCTACAGACATTCCAAGCTGACAGAAATAAAACTGCATAGTTATAGTGGACTGTATTTCAGTTATTAAATGGTTGAGAAAGACCAAGATTCAGAAGAATGTATAGAATCAGTTTGGCTATTTTCTGGCTGAAGTTAAACACAACCAAGAAACATAGGGTTAAAATGCAGCTGGAAAGGTTTGAACTGGACATTGGGAAGAACAGTGGAACACTGGTATAGCTTGTTGTCTGGGATTCAGTAGCATCATCATTTTTTGGATTAAATCAAATTTTTAAAATTTAAATGATAGTACTTTTACTTTTAACAAATAAATTTGTTTTAAAAGTACATGCAGTGATTAAGTGACAGTCTCCCATTTCAGACATTATGGAAAACAGTGATTTAACAAGTCAGGAAAGAAGCTCCAAGGCTAGGGAAGGGAAGGAGTGAAAATAAAGCCTAGGATCAGGGTATTTGAAGGACTGCCTACTCCCACATGAACTTGCTTGGTTGCTTAGATTAAAATCAGCACCCACTCACTAGGTACCACCTATACATGTCTACAAAGAAGTAACTTTCACTGAATTCAGTGGTACTTGCTATAAGATGAGCAGGTATAGCAGGAGTGGGGAACCTAAAGCTTTGTAGTCAGATATGGCCTTCCAAGCCTCTCTATTCAGTCCTCAAAACTCTTCCAAGGCCACATCCCTCATCAACACTGCTCTGCACTCTCCTTCGTGCTTTTCCCTGGGTGGAATGTGTCCTTGTGCTATGATACTACTTATTTTTGCATAGATGAAGATATGTGAGTTGTGTAGATTAGCTGGAATATACCCATTGTACAAAAGTTAACATTGACATATATTGCTCTGCCCAGCTCTGCTTATGGCCTAACCCATCTCTGGCATGTGGCCCCTGGAAGGCAGCCCAAGAGGAAATATGTCCTTCTGTCTGAAAAAAGGTCCCCCAACCTCAAGTATTTCAGTCTTAATTATTTTAAATTATGTTGTAAGCTGCCTTGGAAATGTTATTGTGAACAGCAGGGAAGACTTTTTTTTCAAAACAGAAACATAACAAGCCCTGCTTCAGATGTTTCATTAATAATATTTGATTTTATATCCATCATGGAATTTCAATTATTTGTTCATTAATATCAGTACTAATTTCATGGATCAATGCCTTGTCGTGGCGAAGGGGCTTGAATAACTCAGAGAAGCTATGAGCTATGCCATGCAGGGCCACCCAAGATGGACAGGTCATAGTGGAGAGTTTTGACTAAACGTGATCCACCTGGAGAAGGAACTGGCAAGCCACTCCAGTATCCCTGCCAAGAAAACTCCATGGACAAAGACAACAGGCATATAAAAGTTATGACGCTGGAAGATGAGCCCCTCAGGTCGGAAGGCGTCCAACATGCTACTGAGGAAGAGCGGAGGACAAGTACAAGTAGATTCAGAGCTGATGAAGCGGCTGGGCCAAAGCCGAAAGGACGCTCAGTTGCGGATATGCCTGGAAGCGAAAGGAAAGTCCGATGCTGTAAAGAAAAATATTGCATAGGAACCTGGAATGTAAGAACCATGAATGGAGGTAAGCTGGATGTGGTCAAAAATGAGATGACAAGAATAAATATCGACATCCTGGGCATCAGTGAACTAAAATGGAAGGGAATGGGCGAATTCAGTTCGGGTGACTATCATATCTACTACTGTGGGCAAGAATCCTGTAGAAGAAATGGAGTGGCCCTCATAGTCAACAAAAGAGTGGCAAAAGCTGTAATGGGATGCAATCTCAAAAATGACAGAATGATCTCGATACGAATCCAAGGCAGACCTTTTAACATCACAGTAATCCAAGTTTATGCACCAACTACCGGTGCTGAAGAAAGTGAAATTGACCAATTCTATGAAGACCTACAACACCTTCTAGAAATGACACCAAAGAAGGATGTTCTTCTCATTACAGGGGATTGGAATGCTAAAGTAGGGAATCAAGAGATAAAAGGAACAACTGGCAAGTTTGGCCTTGGAGTTCAAAATGAAGCAGGGCAAAGGCTAATAGAGTTCTGTCAAGAGAACAAGCTGGTCATCACAAACACTCTTTTCCAACAACACAAGAGACGACTCTACACATGGATATCACCAAATGGGCAGCATCGAAATCAGATTGATTATATTCTCTGCAGCCAAAGATGGAGAAGCTCTATACAGTCAGCAAAAACAAGACCTGGAGCTGACTGTAACTCAGATCATCAGCTTCTTATAGCAAAATTCCAGCTTAAACTGAAGAAAGTAGGAAAAACCACTGGGCCAGTAAGATACAATCTGAATCAAATCCCTTATGAATACACAGTGGAAGTGAGGAACAGGTTTAAGGATTTAGATTTGGTGGACAGAGTGCCTGAAGAACTATGGATGGAGGCTCGTAACATTATACAAGAGGCAGTAACAAAAACCATCCCAAGGAAAAGGAAATGCAAGAAAGCAAAATGGCTGTCCAACGAGGCCTTACAAATAGCGGAGGAGAGGAGGCAAGCAAAAGGCAAGGGAGATAGGGAAAGATACAGGAAACTGAATGCAGATTTCCAAAAAAACAGCAAGGAGAGACAAGAGGGTCTTCTTAAATGAGCAATGCAAAGAAATAGAGGAAAACAATAGAATGGGGAAAACCAGAGATCTGTTCAAGAAAATTGGAGATATGAAAGGTACATTTCGTACAAAGATTACCATAATCAAGGACAAAAGTGGTAAGGACCTAACAGAAGCAGAAGACATCAAGAAGAGGTGGCAAGAATACACAGAGGAATTATACCAGAAAGATATGGAGGTCTCGTACACCTCAGGTAGTGTGGTTGCTGACCTTGAGCCAGACATCTTGGAGAGTGAAGTCAAATGGGCCTTAGAAAGCATTGCTAATAACAAGGCCAGTGGAAGTGATGATATTCCAGCTGAACTATTTAAAATTTTAAAAGATGATGCTGTTAAGGTGCTACACCCAATATGCCAGCAAGTTTGGAAAACTCAGCAATGGCCAGAGGATTGGAGAAGATCAGTCTACATCCCAATTCCAAAGAAGGGCAGTGCCAAAGAATGCTCCAACTACCGCACAATTGCACTCATTTCACACGCTAGCAAGGTTATGCTTAAAATTCTACAAGGCAGGCTTAGGCAGTATGTGGACCGAGAACTCCCAGAAGTGCAAGCTGGATTTCGAAAGGGCAGAGGAACCAGAGACCAAATAGCAAACATGCACTGGATTATGGAGAAAGCTAGAGAGTTCCAGAAAAACGTCTACTTCTGCTTCATTGACTATGCAAAAGCCTTTGACTGTGTCGACCACAGCAAACTATGGCAAGTTCTTAAAGAAATGGGAGTGCCTGATCACCTCATCTGTCTCCTGAGAAATCTCTATGTGGGACAAGAAGCTACAGTTAGAACTGGATATGGAACAACTGATTGGTTCAAAATTGGGAAAGGAGTATGACAAGGTTGTATATTGTCTCCCTGCTTATTTAACTTATATGCAGAATTCATCATGCGAAAGGCTGGACTAGATGAATCCCAAGCCGGAATTAAGATTGCCGGAAGAAATATCAACAACCTCAGATATGCAGATGACACAACCTTGATGGCAGAAAGCGAGGAGGAATTAAAGAACCTTTTAATGAGGGTGAAAGAGGAGAGCGCAAAATATGGTCTGAAGCTCAACATCAAAAAAACCAAGATCATGGCCACTGGCCCATCACCTCCTGGCAAATAGAAGGGGAAGAAATGGAGGCAGTGAGAGATTTTACTTTCTTGGGCTCCTTGATCACTGCAGATGGTGACAGCAGTCACGAAATTAAAAGACGCCTGCTTCTTGGGAGAAAAGCAATGACAAACCTAGACAGCATCTTAAAAAGCAGAGACATCACCTTGCCGACAAAGGTCCGTATAGTTAAAGCTATGGTTTTCCCAGTAGTGATGTATGGAAGTGAGAGCTGGACCATAAAGAAGGCTGATCGCCGAAGAATTGATGCTTTTGAATTATGGTGCTGGAGGAGACTCTTGAGAGTCCCATGGACTGCAAGAAGATCAAACCTATCCATTCTTAAGGAAATCAGTCCTGAGTGCTCCCTGGAAGGACAGATCGTGAAGCTGAGGCTCCAATACTTTGGCCACCTCATGAGAAGAGAAGAATCCTTGGAAAAGACCCTGATGTTGGGAAAGATTGAGGGCACTAGGAGAAGGGGACGACAGAGGACAAGATGGTTGGACAGTGTTCTCGAAGCTACGAACATGAGTTTGACCAAACTGCGGGAGGCAGTGCAAGACAGGCGTGCCTGGCGTGCTCTGGTCCATGGGGTCACGAAGAGTCGGACACGACTAAACGACTAAACAACAACAATTTCTGTATATTTAAAGTAAATATATAATTCACCTTTATTTAGCAGTTACTAAAACGTTCAGTTAATAAGGATATCAAACTGTTTAATTGTGAAATAAATTAATATAGTTAAGGTATATTGTTTTAAGTCGCAACATCATTCCAAATGCAATGCAGAGGCTCTATTTCTTCATAAATCAACATATTTCAATGGTTATATCTTCCAGAAAGAATGCCTTCCTTCAGAAAGTAAAGAATGTATAAATGGTGAATCTCATTTAAATCAATTATTTAATTTGGTTTGATTTAAATTAATTTACCTTGTAACAAACCAACAATATGAAGTAACATAACAAAAATGAAGGGACCCTGCAAAGGAAAACCAAAATATAAATGATTCTCTCCCTTCCAAAAGCCAATCAGGTCACAAGAGTGCAAAGAAGCATAAAATACACAGTGAGTAGAAGCTAGGCTGACCTATCCATAGAATACAAGCATGCTCAGCAAATTCTCTGTGTCAGACTGTACTTGGAAAACTACAGTGATCCTTCCTCTAGACAAGTGAGGCTGGACAGCTTAAGAAACATAAGACTTCCTCAGGCTCAGACAAATGATGCCCAAATTTAGTGTAATGTTATACAGTATTCACTGTGATTTTTTTTTATTTCCCTTCATATAGAATCAGCTTGCCTGAATAGCCATATGCTGTTCTTCCTATAACATGGGGTGGGGGGGTGGGCTCATGCTTATTATGTATATTCATTTGGGAATTTGTTGTGATTGAATGACATATTTCTTTTCTTTCTTTCATGCAATATCAGGCATTCTCAAGGCTTCAGCTTCCCGATCTGTGCAACAGGGCTCACTGGAATATTGCAGGGGAAGGGCTGAAGAATTAAGAAAATTATGAAGTCAGCCACTCCGTCCAGTTCACACGCAATGTTAAACAGTTAGTTTGGTGTAATGCACACTGGCATTTTGCTCCCCCTAACACTTCTGACTGTGCCGTATGTGGGAAGAAACAAGCCAATCTGGTTTATCGTGACGTGAACCCAGGTTCATTGTTTGTTTCTCTTCAAACAAACCATGAGTATAAGCCAAGTTTTGTTTTAAACTTACTGCTTGTGGTTTGATTGGAGGAAACAAATCATGAGCCTGGGGTGGCATGTCATGACATGCCAGGCTTTTTCTGACTTGTTTCCTTCCCACACAAGTACAGTCAAGAGCAGGAGAAGAGCAAGCAGCTTGTGCGTGTTAAACCATACTTTATTTTAAACTATGGTTTAATGGTTGTCAACAAGGCCCCTGGCAGGCAATCCATCAGGCAATCCATACTTTAGCAATCAGATGATCAGGTATCCTCTGAACATGAGGTTGCATGCTCTTTAAGGTTGCACACCTATACCTACTTATTTAGGAGTAAGACCCATTAAACTCAATATAACTTACTTCTGAGTAGATGTGTATATTAACAATTGCCATACCTTTGCTTAATTACATTATTTGTTGGCTATTAGTCTTAAAAACAGAAATACAAAGATGACTATAATTATAAGCAGAGTTCAAAATACCAACGAAGTGTGATAAACACAACTCGAGCAAGAGATAAGGTGTTAAATGTGATTATGTGACAGTACAGGAGCTGTAGTTTCTGTGAGAGAGGCAAGTGATTGTCAACAGATAAATTTTAGTTTTGTACTCTCACCAAACTGCACTCCCAAAATTCTTTGAGGAGGAGTAGCTAACAAGCACAGACAAGCAGCTCTACACCATGGTTTGTTTCCTGTAGTCTGGAAACTCAAACCATGGTTTGGCAAACTATCCAACCTGAACCAATGTGCTAATTTATGTTGAAAATAATTGCTATTGATAAGCCATGCATAACATGGTGCTCATACATGTAAACAAGTAATTTATAAAATGTAATATAGTGTTACTTACATTTATTATTTTCTGTTGCTTTGCTTTTACTCTTTATTTTCTTTTCATTCCACATGGATTGGTGGATTCCTCCTTCAAACTTTTTCAGAATTGTATACATTTATGCATACGTTGTATCTTCCATTTCCATTTGATTGTTACACTTTTCCAGTCAGCTGGATATTTTTATTCACTTCTCTTTACCCTTTATTCTGTTATCCTCCTGCTTCCCAACCTTCTCCATGTTCATTTGCTTTTAGTCTCACTTTGCTACCTCCTCAAATGAAGCTTTCATTGAGGAAACCAGAAGGCTCTCCTATTTTCTCATTAGCTAATATTTTGCTTTGACTCCTGAGTTCTTTAATCTACTTTCCCTGACCTCTTTTCTAATATTTGCTTCCTCAAACCCTAGACATTTCAACATACAGTATTAGGAAAAGAAGAACGGTTGTACAGGATCAGATATACAGTGGCACCTTGGTTTTTGAACACCTCCGTAGTTGAATGCTTCGGAACTCTATTGAGTTAAATACAAGCATATTGGTATGCCACCTCTTTTGTAGACATAACAATATGCTAGTGTACAGGATAGTGTAGGGGATATGTGAGGGATGTCAGGAATCAAAGTCACCCCTCTCCTAGCATATTCCCAGTGCTGCAAATTTTTTGTTCCCCTGCTTGTTGACTTGCACTGGCAGTGGGGACACACCGGCATCATATCACACTGGTGTATTCCTAGTGATCTAACAGTGTAGAATTTCTGAGGGTGGGATATCTCCAAGACTTAAGCTAAATCATAAGGTGCTAAATTTAGAGTAACTGGTGGAAATTTAGCATAGTATTGTGCCCCAAGGCATTATTTCTTCTATTGTTTAATTGCACGGTAATTTTCAATTTCACTTCAGACTAAAAAGGCCAAAGTCAGACACTATATCAGTGGTCTCCATAATGGCATCCTGACACCTTCAGGCACCCCATGTCCATCTGCCTATTTATTTATTTATTGATTGGGGCTTTTTGATGTTTGGTTGAGGTGGATTGTTTGAGTTTGGGAATGCTGACAGTTTTTTAAAAAAATGTTTTATTTGGTTTTTTTGCAGCTATTTTGCCCATTGTTTTGGCCACAATAGTTTTGTCGATTTTCAGATGTGCTCCTTGCTCCAAAGATTGTGGACACTGCATTAGATTCTAACAAGCATCACAAACATCACCACCACCATCAAATGATTATATATAGATGCAGACTAGTAGCCCAGGTACAAATGACCAAGCAACATTGGCCATGCCCTGAGTTATACTCACTGTTTACACCCTACCCTTATACAAGCAGATAAAACTAACCAGGAAGAGCTTGTTTATCATGCTCTCCAAACCCAGGATCCTGATTTGTTGTTTCCAAAGGAGCCAGGGTTTGAAGGCTTACAAATCCTTGCTTGTTTGGAAGCAACAACTGGATTCCCTGTTTGGCATATCACAGTAAGCTAGCCCTTCCTTGTTAGTTTCCATGCTTGCAGGAAGAGAGGTGTAAATGGGCTGCATATACCAGCATGCTGCTTGTTTATAGTAAGATGCAACTGAAAGATTAAGCTTGTTTAATCATTTGAAAAAGACATATCAACAATTGGAAAATATTGATTCTATTCTGAATTACCTGAATATGGATGCATTGTAATTGCAACTGTAGTTCAATAAAGATCTATAAAAGTCTATGTTTCCCATGTTATTGTTTCTGCTTTCCTGTTAAGAGAAGGGAAACTCATGTTTATCACTGCCCTCTTTAAAATTAGTTTTTCCTAATAAATTTACATCCCTGATAAAGACTGTATATTACCATATTCAACTTTCAGTCTTACATCATATGCACACATACATACATATTTAACACTCATTTTCTCTTTCCTGTTTAACTGTTTCCCCAATGCTGTTATAACTTCTCCCTACCACCTCAACAAGCAGCTGATGTGTTTCTCCTTTATGTCTCATCTGCAATTTGGGGAGGGTGTCTCCTAATCTGGAGCCCCACACAATCTTCTTAACCTACTATAACTGGGAGAGAAGATAGGGCACAAGCAACTTCATATTAAGCCACCTGTTCATATGTGCATGTCTTTGCACTTCTTTAAATTGCCCTTAAAGGAGCACATCTACGGGTGAGCTGCATATAATTCTGTTAAGGGTTTTGTCTCTCCTGTCCTAAAAAACTGAAAAAAATTCTTCTAAAATGTTTATTATACCACACTACTTGTTATTACAACACATTTCACCTTGACATCTAAGCACAATAGTAAAATGTATCAGAATACATTAAAAGTATGAGTGCTCTGCAATAAGCTGAAGGATATTTTGTTTTGCTTGCTCACTTCTCTCTCTCTCTCTCTCTCTCTCTCTCTCTCTCTCTCTCTCTCTCTCTCTCTCTCTCTCTCTCTCTGCAAAGGAACACATTTTTCAAAATACAAACCCTTGGCCTCCATCTAGCATTACTCTTGACTGGATGTCTTCCAGCAAGAAATGTCATGAATAAGATGCTGTCATGATGGGACACTATAATATAAGCATTTTGGAGTTTGCAAACAATGTATTAGTTAAATTAGTTAAAAAATAAAATTGGTATTATAAAAATCTATTTAAAAAATCTGTACTACATCATACTTTTATCTGAGGATAAAGATCCTATATATCTTCTCTGATATGCACATTTACTCAGAAGGAAGACACACTGTGTTCAATAGGGCTTTCTCCATCAGTGTGTTTAGGCCTTGCCTTGGATTTCTAGACTGCATTTAATGACTGTCTATATTATTGAAACAAACAAACAAAATCCTTCCAGTAGCACCTTAGAGACCAACTAAGTTTGTCATTGGTATGAGCTTTCGTGTGCATGCACACTTCTTCAGATACCATAGACAGATAACTGTCTATATTATAGGGATCTTCTACAGTACCTATTCCCTTAGGCATTTGATAAATACTGCACACAATTATTAACTCAAAGTGCTTCACAAACATTAACTAGAACTCACAAAAGGAGTTTTTTGTGGGAAAATGGTAAGTTAAACTCTAAAAATGCTTATTCATATATTGAGAACCTGCCTTTTCGGAATTGTAACACTCACGTATAACACTGGTATTTAAAAATATGTGTAAGGAGTGATTATATAATCAGGCATCATAACACTTCGTTGGGAGTGAGCCTACATATATATATATGACTAGAGGGTGTGTTAGTATCCATTTACCGGTATTACAGGTGGCATCAACTACTCTAGAGATATAGGACTTGCATCTGATTAAGTCAGTTCTGATCCACAAAAGCTGATTAAATAATACATTTGTTAGTTATTTTTGCTGCAACAAACACAGCTAGAGCTCTGGAATAAATTAATATTATTGGTAATATTTACCCTGATCTATGAGACTGGCAAATTCATCTCTCTGTCCATTACATGAAGAAGTGTCACTGATTAGATGCAAAGGAATAGTGGGAACCCCCAAGGGAAGAAAGCTCAAAGCCAAGGGAGTGTTCATAGAACAAGAGAGAGTGGTCAGAGAGAGAAAACTGGGGGCGGGTGTTGGAAGCTGAAGAAGTAACAGGGCTTAGTGAATAGGGAGAGTCTGTGGCAGAGAACAGTCCAGACTCAGAGGCAGAAACTCATACAGGAGAAGAGGGAGGCCAAGAGGCAGAGAAGAATCAGGCTGGTGAAGGAGCACAGGTATTTCTCTATCCTGTTGAGGCAAGCTCCTCTCCCTCCTGGCCTCCCAGGACCAGGAGAGGCATAAATTGGGAGCAGCAAAGTCAGGCATGAAGGCACAGTCTCAGATTGTTTGGGGAAAACCCTGGAGAGGAGGGGACTTAGGCAGCTATTGGGGGGGGGGAGGGACATTCAGTCTCCACAACTGCTTCATAGGGGCAAGGACCTAGCAAGGAGTTGCTGTGCTCATTAGGGCTTGGCACTCCTGTGCAGATCCCTTTTTTCCTAATAAAGAGTTATTTCCACCTCCTTGGTGTGCTTTACTGCTGGCTCGCTCCTGACAATGAGTTTTTGGATGGTTAGAGAGCATATGCATCTGATTCTCCAGTCATTTTTTAATGTAACAAATACAGGGACTTTGCCACAGGCCATTGCTGTAATTATTTCTTGTCTTTCCTCAAGCCCCATCATTTTTTTCAAAAGCAGCTGAAGAATCCAATGTAAGGGCATCTCTATCCCAGCTACATCTCCTCTTGTCACGCCCATTTTGGACATTTATGCTGACATAGGTAGCTGGACCACAAATTTGCCCATACAGATGTGAGCATCTTAGAGAATGTGTTATCAGAAGCATTTTACAGAGGAGTCCTATACATGTTTCTTTATAAGGAAGTCCCATTATGTCAGCGCAATGTATTCCCAAAGTCCCAGGTCAGTATACTGCAACCTTATTCCCAAGTAAGTGGGTAGCTTCAATGATCAACAAGGGTATGGGGAAAACACATTGGTAACTCTCTCTCTCTCTCTCTCTCTCTCTCTCTCTCTCTCTCTCTCTCTCTCTCTCTCTGTGTGTGTGTGTGTGTGTGTGTGTGTGTTAATAAAAATAAGAAGTGTGCAATTAGAATGCTTGCCATGTGCAATTCCTGCCTGGGAGCTTAATGCCTGGCACTGCTGTTGCCACTGCTGCCTCCCAAGTTGAGTTAGGTTCACCTTTGGCCAGTCTCTGTCAGACCACGAAGGCTGGGGGTATCCTCTTATACCACCCCTTGTGGGGTGGTATAAGGAGGCACCTCTCTTTAGGGTGGGAGCTGCTCAGAGACCAGAGGTGGTAGCAGCTGCTGCCCAAAGGACTCCGAAGGAGAGAGGAGAGGAGGCAGAAAGAATGTAGTTGGTCAGGGGAGCCCTGGACACAAAAAGGTTGAAAACCTCTGGGTTAAAGAGACACTTTGCAATTCAGAAAAAAATGACACAAGTTTAACTCTTTAAAAAGGGTGAAAATCAAGCATCTGAAGAACTATGCAGTAACTGAATATTTGAGGATAATAATAATAAGAAAAATAAAGAACTATCAATGCCCATTAAATGTAAATAGAAGTGAAATGCAGGCAGTCCCATTTTTGTTTTCTGTTGAGCTGAGTCAGTCAGTTGGGCTGAGTCAGTTGGGCTGTCAGTCAGTCAGATGTGACAACAAAGCTGGCTGTGGGTTTTGTAATTAGACAGGGCTGTGTTTGTAGGTTTTGACTGGTAGAGAATATATATATAGTTGGGGGAAAACCATCAGAGCTTCTTGTATTCCCCTCTCTTCAGTGTTAACAGGAGGGATGCAAGTTATAGGAGCCTTGAGGGGGGATGGGGTAATGGAGGGGGCGGGGAAACCAGAGCAAGGCCTGAGAATTCTCATCAGTCCTCTGCTCTATTCAGCAGCACTAACAGGAGGATGTGAAGCCTTTGTAGCTACAAATGGGATAAGAAAAACAGCAAGAATAAGCCTGAGAATACTTAGGATTTTGCCCTCTTTCTCAGGGTTAATAGGTACACTGGGTAACTGAGATGTAGAAATTGAATCAGTAGAAAACAAGTCTTCAGAATGATCACTGTTTTTGCCCCTGTCTCCCAGCTAGCTTAATTGGAGGATGCGAAGCTCTGGTAGAAATCCAGAGTTAGGATTTGCAGAGTGTACTGCAAAGTAAAATGTGCAGCAAGCCCGGCCAGATTCTGAATTTTCTTTATCTGGGAAAGAGACTCAGGATTATCATTCCATGTGGGTGGGAATAACATACCCAGTGGAAAGGGGTATTGAGAAAACTATTTCCTTTGGAAAGACAGATCATTTAAAACCCCATTTTTTAAATAAAAAAATAAGCTGATCTAAACTAAAGGCCCCAAAAGTGTGCTATATGCTGTAGTTCTGCCAGAGTGTGATTTCCACAAAGGAAGGAACCGATGTAACTGTATACTTACTGTTTGACAAAGCAAGACTTCTCTATTTGGATTTGATTTTGGTGGGGGGAAATGTCATAGAAGTAGAGCTCAGAACTTCTCTTTTGCAGAATCAATGGGAACAAAGGTGTATTAGGAAGGATTCTGTCAGTTGCCCCATTAACCGCTCTGTGTCCCTGTTTAAAAACAATACTTTTAGACATTGTAAGCCATGTGTTAATTGACATATATTTTAGGAGAGGAAAGCCTGGGGAGCACAATCATCCCCTAAAAGTTTTCACCTGTTCTCCTGCATATCCTCTGATCCTAAGGACACTCACTCCTACTTACTCCCAAGCTGAGTCACAAGCAAAAGGCTTTCTAACCTACTCTCTGTCAGCATATACAGCAAAGAAGGCTTTGGCATGGCCTTCTCCTTATTATGCACCTCGGTGACTCTCTCCTGTGAGCAAGCCAGGATATTGGGAAATGGTAGTGAGCCTCCAAGATGCCTAAGGAAAGGGCTCTGCCAAAGCTGCTGTTGTAGTTTGTACTGTGGAGTCATTTTTTAAAGAGCCCTTTGCCTCCATCTAAGCCAGGCATGTCCAAAGTCCGTTTTGGGGGCCTAATCCAGCCCACCGGTTGGTTTAATACGGCCCCTGTGGCAGTTTATTTCATGGGGTAAAATCCTAAAAAAAAAACCAAAACCTCAACAACTTCAATCCTAAAAGAAGCTCAACAACTTTGGTCGGCCCCCATGGTCCTTCACTTCATCAGATCTGGCCCTCTTTGAAAAATGTTTGGACACCACTGATAAGCCTTTGGGCATATGAGTCCATGAGCAGAGCCAATGTCACTGGCTCTCCGTTGAAACCTGGCCCACGTTTTACAAATCTTGTTGCTTGCCCAAGTTCTAGTTAGTACTTCCTCCTGAAATAGCCACCAACTTTTCAAATCCCCCATTCCCTTCAGCATTTCCTCTTAAATCCTTCACTCTTGTCAGAATGAGAGCTCAGAACCAGATGCAACACAGAGAGAAATGAATGTCTGAATTGGAAGCAGCGCCACTAGCTTCTTCCTATGACTCCTGTGTCCTTCCTGTGCATATTTTCTGCAAAATAACCACCAAAGTCTGCCTATTCCTTTGTTCTTAACCCACCCACCCCCATCTCATCTACAAGCAGGGTCTTTCCCGCTTTCCAACTTTGCTCCCCATCTCCCTGCTTCACTCCAGTCCTGCTTTCAATTCTGCGACATCATCACTATTTCAGAGGACAAATTTGCTGCTCTAGTTATATCTGTACACTTGAGGGAAAGATCCACAGAAATGAAGGAATATTTCCCCTAATCCGAGGGTGTCTACAACAAAACGTTTTCTCCCTCTAATAATGTTGTGACTGCAGGCACAGCTTCAGGGCTGGGCTTTGGAGCCAAAGTTTAGGGTAATGTGCAGGAGGACCCCCAACAAATGGAGCAGGACTGGCTTATCACAGTTTTGAAGGTCTTATAGTCCAGAGTGTCTGCAATTATTTATTTAATTTCTATATCACCCTTCATCTGAGGACCACAGAGAAGTTTACAGTATAAAAAGCCAACTGCACAGCTTCCAGGGAGCTCTGTACTTAATAGGATGGTTTATTCATAGGTCAGAGAATGCTTTATAAACCATAAAGGGGCAATTCTTAACTCAGTTGGGCTCTTGATATTGCTGAGGTGTTTTATGAAGTGAATTCCAGGATTCTAGTGGGGGTGGGGGGTTGCATTATTTTCAAAAGCCACACTTAAGCTCTTGTAGTGTGGCAATAATTGGGGAAGGGGTGAAAACGTGTACGTGTGTGTTTTTCCAGGTATTTATTTCGCCGCAAACGTCCGTGTTAGATTGGGCAACAGAAATCTGAGGCGGATGCCCCGTGACTGAAAACTGGGGCGCCCTCAGTGTGTGCGTCGGGTGGGGTGGGGGGGTTGTCTGGCTGAAACTGGCAAATACACATGGCTTGCGAGGAGAAAAATGAAAGGCAGGGAGCAGGCGCCCCCTTTACTCTGTGTAAAGAGGACAGGCTCGAAGCTCCCAGGCTCGGCAGAGCTTGGCGCCTCTGAAACTCAGTGAGAAGCGCCCCCGGCTAGGGAGTGGAGGTGGGGGAGGGAAAGGCTGTTCCCAGCTCCGAACCGCGTTTTCCCGCTCACTCCCCTCCCCTCTCGCTAAACGAGATATTCGGCTCTCTCACTCCGTTGTTTGTCGACTGTATGCCGCCGCGGCGGCCGGGACTCGTTCCCCCCGCCTCATACTCAGCATATTTACACGCACCACTTCGTTTTTCACGCCGGCCGAAGCGTCCTTCAAATCCCAGAACGCGCCAGGTTTGCTCTTCGCTCGCCCTCACCCTCGCAAGGGGAAGAGAAAGCGAGGGCTCGCGGTGGTGAGACCGGGGGGACTACTTGACATGGTTGCCACAGTCTCGGCGGAGGGGTTTTAACGAGAGAGAGCGGATGAGCGATACTGCGGCTCTGCTCAGCGCTTCCTGGAAACTCCCGCTTAGGAGCGGGTGGGGCGGCCAGGAGGGGGGCGGGGAGCACGTCCTACACTGTGAGGGGAATGGGCGGGTAGTCAGTCAGTCAGGTAAAAAGCGAGCCCGAGCCCAGAGGGCAGAGCAAGAGTACAGAACTGAAAAGTAATCGTCACAGGGGCACCGCATACAGTGCTCACTGTCTGAACAACAAAAAAGACCACAAACCCTGCACATTTTAAAGGGGGTGCAGATGTACACTTGACCTAAAAAGAGGGAGAGAGAGCAGAGGCGTTTGGTATCTGTCGTCCAGAGGAACACAAAAGACACCCCCTTCATAAGGGGAAAAATTGTCATCCGTTTACAGAACACAGCAGGGGGAAGGGCATAATGACCCCAATAACTCTTTTTTTTTAAGTCAAGGGCGCCGAAGCACTTCTCCCAAGCGGAACCCCAAACCCCGAAATTGGGGTGGGGCGAAATGAGGAACCTTTGTTGTCCACTGCTTCAAATAATAATTTAGAAACAACCACCAACCACCCCATGGGCGCGTGTTAATTCCCACAACTCAAAAACACGGGGGCCAGTGAGAGAGGGGTGAACCCCGAATCGTGAGATAGTGGAGCGCCTTCTCTGAAGGCGAGGGGGCGCCCAGTCCACTAAAATCTAAGGCAGGTCGGCTTTTGCTTACTTCCAAACAAGGAAAATCTAACTTTTCCATGGGTGTGTGTGTGTGTTTCAGAGTCTGCTGTAGCTTGCGCCACTATCCCAAATGGAGAGTTAATTAACCCCCCCCCAAAAAAAATCTGGAAAGCGCACAGCAGCAGTCACCCCCACCCCTCCATACTCCTACAGACTTAGAAAGGGCTAGAATAAGGGGAAAAGCCCGTTCGGTGTGTGTACCCCCCTCCCCGCTTTCGCTCCCTTTTTTTTTTGCTACTAGAGTGCCTCCCCCCCAACCCCCACACACTTCTCTTTCTCAGTCTCCTTTCTGAGACCTTCAATTTATCCCATCACCAAGCTGCATGTCAGCTGGGAGGTGGGGAACAGGCTCCATAGCAAGCTGCTGCTACAGCAGCATCGCAGAGGGTTAACGGCAGAGCAGAGCTGGAGGATGGGGGAGGGGAGGCAGGGTTTGTAAATGGAAACATTGGTACATAAGCATTTAGCACAATCAGTAGGAAAAACGGCCCAACTGCAGGGAAGAGAACAAAAACTCTCCCTGTGCTGCCCCCTGGTGCCGGTTCTTGCAAATTTCCCTTAGCAAAAGGGAGAAAATATGTATATGCGTGTGTATTACTCCAATTAAACTTCTCTCTCTTTCTTTCTTTCTTTCTTTCTTTCTTTCTCTCTTGCTTGCTTGCTTGCTTGCTTGCTACTTTCATTTGCATGTGAAACAGGCGAAGCACACATACGAATTAGATTGCAGGCAGGGTTAGCTCAAGTTCAGATTCTTGTTAATGTGCACATTCCATAGCCATCTCTTAGTCACAACGGGCTTATCTGGTCATAGGATCAAGGGTATAAGTAGAGGAGGAGGAAGGAAGGGTGTGTGAGCTTTGGGAAGAGAGGATTTTTGGGGTGGGAGAGGGTGGTGCTGTTGAGAAACCAAAAGAGATATGAGTAGGAATTTATCAATAAAAAACTATGTGTGGCTGGGGTGGGAAAAGCTAGTCTGCACCTTCTCCAGGCACTCCATTATTCATATGTAAAGGTAAAGGGACCCCTGACCATTAGGTCCAGTCATTACCGACTCTGGGGTTGCGGCACTGTTTTGGGACTACAATTCCCATCATCCCTAACCACTGGTACTGTTTGTTAGGGATGATGGGAGTTGTAGTCCTGAAACATCTGGCAGGCTGAGTTTGGGGATGCCTGTTGTAGATGGACTATCCATCAGTTCCCATACCACCTATATCACTGTTTGCCTAAGAGAGAGACTATTCCACAGGAAATGCTTGCAGAGCAAATAGCTCTGCTACGCTTAGCAAACGATGCTAGCCATATCCTACACTTAGTGGCAAACAATCAAAGCAAGAGCTTTCTTAACTTTGTCAGAGTGGACCTCTCCTAGTACTAAAAACAAACACCAACAACAGCGACTCTTGTGCCACATTACACTAACAGATTTATTGAGTAATAACAATGGTTTTTCACATTACATGTGTTAATTGACACTAACATGATTGGCCCTACCATTAGGCAGACAGAGGCACCTGGTTTTGTGTGTTATGAAAGGGCAGCAAATTGTTAGTTTTTTAAATTTATGATTGTTCTGTTTTTACTGCCTGGGAAGGGAAAGAGGCACATGTGATTTTCTGCTTCGGGTGCCAAAATATATGCCTTGACTAGGGGAAGCGGTACTTGCTTTCTGCCTCAAGCAGCAAAATGCCTTGGGCAGCTCTGCTTACCAATGGCAAGATGTCTATGTTATCAGCAACTATTTTTTTGTGAATGGCCCTGTTAATTACATAATTATCACCACCCCTGTACTTTCTGCATTCCATTTCCCTCTGACTTCACTGTTTATAATCCCCTCCCCCAAAGTATGTGTGTGTTTCTGTGTGTAATACGTGTGCGTGTGTAAAACTCAATATTTGTGCATCTGATAAAGTGGGCTGTAATCTATTCAAGTTTAAACCAGGCACCCCCAAACTTCGGCCCTCCAGATGTTTTGGACTACAATTCCCATCATCCCTGACCACTGGTCCTCTTAGCTAGGGATCATGGGAGTTGTAGGCCAAAACATCTGGAGGGCCGCAGTTTGGGAATGCCTGGTTTAAACCATAATAAATTTGTTAGCTTTTAGGATGTCACAATAGGTTTTGTCTTGGTTTTGCTGGGAAAGACTTTCACAGCTATTGCTATGCAAACCTCTTCAAATGTATGACAGACAATTCAGCTAACAGTATAAACTCAACCCAGACTTAGGGCCATACATCCAACCTCAACCCTAAAAGAAAGGAAGCAGGGTTATACTTTTAATCCTGGACTTCCCTGGCAACTGTCCACGGCTCCCACATTGAGAAACACTGATTAAAAGCACTTTCAAGAGCTTCTTACTTCTGTTACTGAAGGACAAACATGGTACAAGACACTCCCCACCACACACATTGTTTTTTTTAAAAAAAACTTAGGATAGGATCATCATCAATCCTCTTCCATTTCTGCCAATGCTGACAAAGGGAGGCATTAAGCTAACACCAGTGCCCAGCAGGGTTCCATGCATTTGCTTCAACAGATTCCTGTTTAATAGAGCCTAGCACACTTTTGGTGCTAAGTAAACATTACAATTGTAGAAATCATTCGTAGGTATAGTGTTTTCAGAGGTTGTCAATTGCTTGCATGTTCTGAATCTTACTAGAGTATATCTACAAGTGGTACCAATTTGTCTGGACATAATATTGCCTCACAAGAATAAGGATCTGCCTTGTATCATGTCAGTCCAACAGTCCATCTGGCTCCTTATTGTTTACGCTGACTAGAGGCAGCCCTCCAGGGTCTTAAGGGAGGGATCTCTCTCAGCCTCCAGAGCTGAGAAAATGTAACTGAAGATGTTGGAGGTTAAAGCAGAGCTTTTACACATAGAAAACACATGTTCTGGTACTAAGTTATCACCTCTCCCCTCTCTACTTAAAACCAGACAACTTTAGTAGTACAAATTTTGCCCTGTGGTCAGCGTTCCTTGCTTCTGCCAGGATTCTCCATGCCATTCTCCCTGGTTTTCTCCTACCCCCGAAAGTCAATTAGCATTCAGTGCCCACTAAGCATATTCAGCCCACACAGTTCTAGATGGGTTGTTGTTTTTTTGTTTCTTTTTGTATTTTTGCAAACCTTGAAGTTCCCCCAAGCCTGCGAATATCTCCCCTTTGTACATGGATGGTGCTGTTTTGGCTATGTAAGGATCAAGGGAGAATGAATTTGCTATTAGCATGGTATAATGGATGCAATTTTTAAATTCTGTACCCTTTTCTCATTTTCAAACAGTCCCTTTCCATATTCTCAAAATTGTTATATTAATTCTGAAAGCAACAGAAAATGAATCTTGTACACCTCTAGTCCAGTTACTAGACCTTTTAACCCTGGACTCTCAAAACATGGACCTGACAGTGACTTAGTACAGCTGCTGAGAGCAAGTAAAGGCACATATAGGATGGAGATGTGGAGTTTCTCCTTCAGATACTTGAAGCGGCCTTAATTCTGGGAAATGGGGTTCAGGGTAGGGGGAAGGCTTGTGTCTGAAAACAGGACAAATCATATTTAAGTGACTTCTCTCTTCACATGTTTACAATTTCCTCCTCTTCCTTTTTTAAGATCTCATAAGATGTAAGAAAGATTCTCTACTTTCTTTGTACTCACCTTGCATTGTTAAATGTGGAGGGCGCCACATAGACTATGATAATCCATGCTATAAGGAATATTACTCATTATTTAATAATTCAGTGTATTACTTAATGTATCTTAGAAGTTAATGCCTCACAAATGTAGCTACATTTTTTATTAAAAAAAATCACTCTCAATTTTCCAATATCTTGGGTATGCATGTAGAGGACAAATATTTTAAGGTTTCGACAAGTTTGGAGACTGATGAAAGGGCAGGGGGCGGGAGAAGATGTGTCCTTGTTGTAATTGCAAGGTAAGTGTCTCTTCCTCTCTGCTTTCCTCTTCATGCTTTAATCATTTTGACACCAGGCTGTACAGAAGTAATTTAAAATTAATGTGATTGACACTCTGTGGATAGCAAGGCCCAATGCAGAGCTCCACCTCCTATGCAGGATGGCTCCAGTTGAGCTTTCAATTGGCTGCCAAGCTTAAGGCAGCTGACACAACACCTAGCAAAAATACAGCAAACAATTAATTTGCTAATTTCGTTCTCTCTTTAATTTGAAACCAGAAAATTGTCAGCCATCAGGTCAGAAGCGTAGTAGCTGTCTAGTCTCAGGATTCTGTGTTGAGAGAGCACTTGCCGTGTTGGTTGAAGCAGGAGAATGGAAGCCAGAAAAGTAGACAGCTCAGATACCCAGGCAGATGAAGGGCAAGCTATAAACAGTTTTAATAGAAATAAATAACATTTAAGAAGTCAGTTATGTACCCAAGTATTGAAAGCAAGGGAAGAGAGAAAATTGAGAAGCTTGAAACTGGAGGGTTAGAGGTGGAAAGATGGGAGAGAGATGATTTTATACCAAAATCAAGGACAGACAAAAGAAAGGACTTCTTCACATAGCACACAGTTAAATTATGGAATTCTGGTTGGCTACTGTGAAAACAGGATGCTGGACTAGATGGGCCACTGGTCTGATCCAGCAGGGCTCTTATTATTGTCCTGTGTTCAAAGGAGCTGACCCAGCGTGGTGGGCCTGATGTGGCATTGAGGCAGCCTTTCACAGAATAGGAAACAAACTGATGGCTGTGTGTTTTATTGCAGGGACAAAAACCTTTTATCCTTTTACTTCACATTCCCTCTAGGACAGGGAATAGGAGATACTCTGGCAGATCTACCCTCTTCCATGCTAAACTTGGAGGACCTCAAAATAAGAAGTGTGAACACACTAAAACAATGTAGATCACCCCAACACAACTAATTAAAAAGATATATTGGTAATTTTAGAAGTAGTGTATGGCATGGCTTGTTTATATACTGCCTTTTAGCCCAAAGCCCCATGAATACTGTTTTCTCAGTGAGCCATGAATGCTGGCTATGTTCTGTCTCTAACACAGAGGCAGCGTGTCTCTGAATGCCAGTTGCTGGGAATCACAGATGGGGAGAGTTCTGTTGCACTCACATCCTGCTTTGGGCTTCCCAGAGAAGGCACCTGGTGAGCCACTGTGAGAATAGGATGCTGGACTCTATTGCTATTTGCTCCTATTTCCCCACCCACAATACAGAATTCTCTGTGGGGTTGCATGACCAGCCCCTTCATCACCAATGTAAATATTAAAACCCACACTTAAACCTTCCCCCTTTTTTCAAATTCTGTCCGCACATTATTTGCATTCTGCAATTTGTCATTTACTTTGCTGGTAGACTTTATGACAATCAATGGCTGTTTCATAGCCTAGCAGTGAGGCTCAATAGTTAGAATATCAGTGAATATGTTGCGTTGGTTGATGAGGTGGGGTGGGATGGGAAGGCAGCAGGCTCACAGGTGAATAGATTAAAAAATAATAATACACATGATAATACTCACTGAAAACATTGTCTTGCTGTCCATCTAAGCACCAATATGGAAAAAGACTGGGCAGGAGGCAAGCAGCATTACTGCAACAGATGAATTAATAGTTGCATTAGATACTAGTGTGTCTGGGTCTTGAAAACCTCAGTGAAACTTCAAATATATTGGGAGTGGGGAAAACCAGTTCGTTATGTTTCAGCAACACTGTTTTCCATTGGGTCCATGGAAACTAATTTTCTAATCAGCAAACAATAAAAAAGCAGCCTGAGTGATTCCCATCCGCAGTTTGGATTCCAATTCTATCAAGGGAGGAAAAGCCAGCTCAATTCAGTAAGGCAGCACTGAACCTCTAATTGACATAATTGAGACAGACCAGCAACTGGATTGATAGGGCAGAGAAAGGGAGCAGGTGTCCTGATTGAGAAAGAAATGGAAATCCAGGACTGCAGCATCCCTCTTAGTCCATAGTCTTATAACAACTGAAAATCCTAAGATGAGTTGATTCACAATGTAATGAAGTCAAAGGCAAACTGGCAAGAGTCACCTAGGCAAGGGTACTCATGTTGTTCCCAAAGCCTATTTCAACATTTGTGGGTGTTGTTGGAATAAATCCATATGCTGTGTGTGAATAATGCAGAGAACTTCCCCTGGCACATCTAAAGCACAAGGCGAAATTCTCACCATGTTTTATTTGCAACTAAGATAGTATTTATTCCATATTAGCTTATATTGCCCTTGGCTTGCAATCCTTTTCTCATTTGTCTCCCTAACTACCCTGCTATGTAAGTCCTGCGAGTGAGTGGCGTTTAATTTTCCTATCCCAAGAGTCCATCTTTTGTCTCTTGCCTTATTTATAAAAATATTTGTATACCACTATTAATTAAAAGATCAAAGCAGTTTTCAACAATCACATGTATGTACAGTAAAGGTAAAGTGGTAAAGGGAACCCTGACCATTAGGTTCAGTCGCGGACGACTCTGGAGTTGCGGCGCTCATCTCGCTTTACTGGCCGAGGGAGCTGGCGTACAGCTTCCGGGTCATGTGGCCAGCATGACTAAGCCGCTTCTGGCGAACCAGAGCAGCGCACGGAAACGCCGTTTACCTTCCCGCTGGAGTGGTGCCTATTTTATCTACTTGCACTTTGACGTGCTTCTGAACTGCTAGGTTGGCAGGAACACGGACCGAGGAACGGGAGCTCACCCTGTTGCGGGGATTTAAACCGCCGACCTTCTGATCGGCAAGCCCTAGGCTCTGTGGTTTAACCCACAGCGCCACCCGCGTCCCTATGTACAGTAAATACCATGTAAAATCGGAGATCATACACCGGTAACTATTACAGAAAAATATTTTCTGAATTTCTTAATAAGCTTGGTGGCACAGAAAAGCTTTCAGCAGACGTCTGAAGGTTAAAACAGAAGGTGCCTACTGAATTTCTATTAGCAGAGTGTTCAACAGGATTGGGCTGATTGTACTAATGACTCAGTTTCTTGTTGCTGTCATGTGAGCCTCGCCAACTGGGGAAACAACTAACAACACTCCTGCAGGTTATCTCAGTGAATGAGCTGGGATATAAAGGTTTAGGTGGTCCATAATACACCCTGGACCGAAATTGCATAAAGTTGTAGATTCATACAAGGACCCTGAACTTGGCTTAGTAATAAATGTGCAGCGAGATATTTTAACAATGGTTTCACTCCCTTCCAACTCTACAATTCTATGATTCTATGTTGAAAGCTGTGCATCCTATCAGCAGTCTGGCCACCACATTCTGCACCAGGCATGCTCATAAATCCATCAAGTTAGGAAAAAAACATATTGTCCAGCTTGTGTCACTCTTACATCACATTAAAGGAATTAGAGAGATGGTAGAGGGGCATTTTTTATTTTTTATTTGTAAAACATCTCTGGTTAGTCAGTTGAAGGTGATTTTTTTTCACCAATGACAATCAGATTGGCAAATTCCAAGTAAAAAAATAAAATAAAAATCAAGTCAAATTTTGATCGGTTATGAATCAATTAATTACACCATGCAGCTCCTTCATTCTTCTAATTGTCCTGGGCTTTGGGTAGAAGGAAGACTAATCTAAATATTTGCATAACATGGAGTGCTATTTACATAAGAGATTTGGTATAATTTGCAACAAAAAGCTAGCCATTTTACTCATAAGTAATCCCCATTGAGGTGAATTATGTTTTGTCAGACCAAAAGATAATCATTTCTCCCTTGTAGAAAGATTGAGAAGCAATCACAGTACAGAGATTGCTAGCTTTCAAGAGTTTTATCCAATGTGGCATTAAAATTTAAAACCTTTTAAAATTAAAAGGCTATTTTAAACAATTTAAAATAAGCAAATGATTTAATACACAGCAAACTGAAGACAGCAGGTCTACTAAAACAAGCAATGCTTTGTCCACTAAAATGAAACTGTTTCCAGTATATGCTTATATGTGGCAATGAGGGCACCAGACTCCGTTTTCTTTAGGTTTTTATAAAATGTTTGTATGTTTATTTGTTTGCAATGCTCAAAGGATGAGACGTGTGCAGGGAGGTGAAACCTACAAGCTGCAGCCCAATGTTAGCCAAGCCCTGCTCCTTGCATTGCTTTCTAAAAACAGTTACTTAGGGGAACATCCTGAAAGGTACGGTGGTTAAGCCCCTTCTAGCCCTCTTCTAATTCAAGCACTGAACATGGGTTGATCTAAAGAGACAGCCTGAATAAACAAACAGTACTGATGCATACTGCTAAAGAAACACATGATGGAAAGATCCAGGTAGAGGGGCCATGGAGGTCCTTCACATAGAAAAAGGGGTCAAATCATGCCCCCTTCTAAAACTGCAGCAAAGGGAGACATCCCCAAACACAGAGAATGATTCCTCACCTGCACTTCAAGCACTTGGGAGAGGGAACATTCTCATATCTATCAACTATATCTATCTATCCACACACACTGCAGAAGTCCATGGTAAAATAATGGGAGAAATTCCCATTCTGGGTTAGTTTTGTTACCAATGACCTGCAGGGTACAATCTGGAACTTTTGTTCTCATGCACCATGCTGATGCACAACTACTAGCTTCGCAGGAATGCAGACAGCCAGATCAGACCTAGATGATGTCCAAACGTACCTGACAACTAGAGATTAGAACTGCAGACCAACTACTTTCCTTGCTGGAAGTTTGGCGTTTGCTCAGGCCAATCACAAGAGCTTCACCCAGAGAACAGAGCCACAGATATGCAGTTCCTTTTGAGGAACTATTAAAATAGCTTCTCCCACCTCCACCCAAAGCACCCAGATCCCAAGGCATAATAAACAAATGCGCCAGAATTATGGGTACCAGCAGTTTCCTCTGGTGCTCTGTTTACTCAAATGTTGTGGATCAGGACAAATACCTGGATTTATGTGGATTATGCTATGTTCGAAATAGCACTGTAATCCAAGTAGCATAGCCTCTTCTACTTTTTCTACTATTCCAACTTGGGGTGCCTGGCCTGGTGCATCTTCCATCCATGTCTGAAAGCCCCACATTCATCAGCACAACTCCTCTTGCTGTAGAACAGTGGTGTGGAAGCCTTTGTAGCCTGAGGGCCACATTTCCTTCTGGATTACCTACTAGGGTAAGGGGGGGGGAGTTATTTACTTTTTTTTTTTAAAAAAACACATTAAGAAGTAATATCTTCTCTTCTGTGGTCTCCTCTGTTGTGCAGCCTTCCTCTGGGCCCCAGCCTGCTCTCTTGGAGCGCTAGCCACCGTGGAGTAGACTCGGCTTAGGGCTTGGGCTTGGCCATGTGTCCTTGCCCTCCCGGTGCTCTCCTACCTCTCCTTTTCAGCAGTGGCAGCAGCAGCAGCGCAGCAAGGTCGGGGCTCCCCTCTTTTTCTCCTTCCTCTTTCGCTCTTCTCCTTCTCCTCTCCTCCTCCCTGCATCGGCTCCGGGGTTTTTACTCGCCCCAGAGCGCCACTGGGCAGTCAGCTGGGTGGCCGGGCACTCTTGCTCCCGGCTCTATTTGGGTCGTGGGGGGGTGTCAAAAGTTCCCCCAGTTGACGCACCGGGCGTCCCTGGTTCCCCCCTCGGCAGTGGCAGCAGCCCGGAGCCAGCCTGGTAGCACAGTTGGCTCTGGCTGGCTTCAGGAACTGCTCGCTGCCGTGGTGCCCGCCATTTTGCCTCACCGGAAGGCCCCATATGATGTGTCTTGTGCCGTTAAACCAATTGCGCAACATTCATTCCATACTAATAAATCTACAACACTTAAAATATAAATCCGGGGACATTAAATGAAATCCAGGGACATTCCGGGGACGGATTTTGTCTGGGGACAAATTTGTAAATTTGGGGACTGTCACCGGGAAACAGGGATGTTTGGTAACCATAGACTAGGGGCCACATTCTGGCAGGGCCAGAAGCAACAGCTGATAGAGCAATGAAGTTAAACTTTGCCTTTGTCCAGTAGGCTAGTTTCTACATACACTTGCACATTCCTCTTAAAGCTCCATCCAGACAAGCAGGAGGCATTAGTATTCAAGAATACATTTCAACCAAGCAAAAGCAAGGGTGTGATGCGGAGCAAGTGAAGGAAGAGTTCTGAGGACCAGGCAGAGAGGCCATAGGCTCTCTACCCGTGCTGTAGAGCCTACTACTGTGTGACATCTTCAACTGGCAAGAGTTAAATGTGGTTTGGCACCTCTACCCCTCAAAAAGAGCAAGAAAAACTAATTTTGGCTATGATATATACAGAGGGTAAATGTGTGTGTACCAGTAAGACAGGAGGATAAACTAGTGCCTAAATGGTGACATGCATTCTAATGATTGGTGTTCTCTGATATTTTAGAAACTCTGATGTGCCAATTATGTTAGTTCTTTGATACTACTGTGGGAAAACAAGTCACACACAAAAATGAGATTTTTGCCATTTTCTCCTCCTTACCCTGACCTCCATTTAGTCAAATCTAGGCCGGAACCATTCTGAACATGGGGATAATTTCTCTGGACTGGCAACTGCTATTACTTCAGAGCCACTGTACACAAAATGTAGTCTGACTGCTAGCACTGGCCTAGATAACAATAGGAGGAATTAGGGCTTGGGGCTGGGTATGAAACAAGGTACAGTATTCCGACACTGCACTTTGTACGAGTGGAACTGGTGGTAAAAGATTGCAGTGTATCCTTCTCCAAACGAGAGCGCTGCTGTTCAAGATTCCAACCAGCCATTCCCTCAGAGGGGAACTTAATTATACTCTTCCACACACCCCTGCTTATTTTCTACTTTGTTTTTAAAATTAATTACACAAAATTCTAGCACTAGAGATATAATACAAAAATACATGTAATTCATATATCAAATATTTGTCTGTCATAATGTTCACATCTCTAGATCATATATTAGTACATAGCTGCCAAATCTCCTGTTTTCCCCGGGAAATCCCCGTTTTTTCCAGCTGTTCCTAGCTGAAAAAACGGAATTTTTGTTTTTCCTCGGCGGCCATTTTGGAACTGGGCGGAGCATGCTCAGAAGCGACTTTTGATGCTACTCTGCCCAGCTCCAAAATGGCTGCAGTGCGACTTCTGGCGTGACGGCCATTTTGGAACTGAGCAAAGCAGCATCAAAAGTCACTTCTGAGCATGCTCCGCCCAGTTCCAAAATGGCGGCAGCGCTACTTCCGGTCTGCTATTTCTGGCCCCGTCCCTTATTTCTCTGACAGCAACTTGGCAGGTATGTATTAGTAATTGCACCTCTATTTGACTTCTTTTCTAAGGAAGTATGTATACAAGGAATCCTGGGAACTTTAGTTTACCCCTCAGAGAGCTACAGTTTCCAGGATTATTTGGGGCAAGTCATGTGCATTGTGTGTACACTGCCTAATACTCAGCATCTATAATGAAGCAGTGCTAGCTGCCACAGTGGCATATAACAGCATACATACAGTACATTTTTATTATATGACCTCAGTTAGGACCTCAGGGTTAGAGGTTTCTTTTAGTTACAGGGTGTTCAGAACTAAAAATCATAATAAAACCTCTCTACCCCTACCAAAAATATTCAGACATCTTTTAAAGTCTTCTGACTAATTAACGAATCCTCACCCATTTCCTAATACCAGCCCTGCTTGAGTTTGATGTCACTGAAGTCTGCTTCTCCATCCACAGTTGTTCCAGGGTAGACTGGTAATGTGGTTAAAGGATCTATACAATTATCAAATGCAGGTTGAGATACTGAACTCATGGACTGACATGAAAGGTCCTCCATCTGCTGCTCAGTTGTTGCTGGCAGGGACTCCTACGCTTTTAAATGACTGACACAGGCAAAATTTGAGCAGGTGTTGTTTCCTTGCTGCATCCCAGTTAAAGCTCCATCTGTTGAATTTCTGCTCTGACAGCTGGTAAAAATACAGGAAACTTGGGGTAGGGTCGGGGGGAAGGATGTTAACACTCTCCAGTACATGAAGCTGATTTAGTAGGGTGATCTCAGATCGAGTTCTGCACAGGCCATCTTCAAAGTACAAACTCGAGTCTGGAAGCTCCTAGACACGGCATTGTTTTATTATTTAGATGAGCTCACCAGTCTGTTCTATGGGGAGTTAATCAGGGACAAGAGTGGGGTCCTCCTAATACTGTTACCGGTATTTACGAGGAAGAGCTGCCAAGAAAAGATGCAAGGAGCAGCAGCGGCATGTTATATATTAGCCCCAGAGGTGAAGAGAAAGCAACAAGTGGAAGCATTCAATTCTTATTTGACCAAAAAGCTCTGCTGGGTACCAGTTTGTTCAAGGTGCTGGTGCTTCCCTTGAAAGCTTCAAGTCAAGATAAGGAACCTTTTCCAGCCCAGGGACCACATGACAGTTGTCAGTGTGGCCAGAGGCAATGGTGGCTGGGGAAAATAGATGAGATTCTTACCAGTGTATAGGCGGCTATATTCCAGCTATGCAGGAGTCAAATAGACACACACACACACACACACACCATCTCTGTCCAGGCAGAGTTCAAGGACACATTCCAGTTAGGCAAAAGCAACTGAGGAGTGTGAAGAGCAGGCCCAGTGAGGGGCTACAGCAGGCATCCCCAAGCTTCGTCCCTCCAGATGTTTTGGACTACAATTCCCATCATCCCTGACCACAGGTCCTCTTAGCTAGGGATCATGGCAGTTGTAGGCCAAAACATCTGGAGGGCCGCAGTTTGGGGATGCCTGGGCTACAGCTTGGGGAAGAGTCCAGAGATCTGGAAAGGGAGGACCGTTTTTGGCCTCTGGGACTGAGGTTCCCCATTCCTGCTCTAAATGGTTTGCATCCAGGATCATGGATATGAACCTCCTTCCTCTTAAAGATGTGGGGATAGGGGCTCCATGTTTCTATTGGTTTTGGAGGCATGAGTATTTGGAACATGGGAGAGGGTCTTCACCTATATTGTGGAACTCTGATGTGAGAAGTGAACCCAGGCTGGGAAAAGCACAACCAAGCACAGGGAGGCAAGGTATGGGAGGGTTCAAGCTCTCCTTTCCAGCCCTTTTAATGAAAGTGAATGGAACAGCCACCCATGGCAACCTGCTCCATGTTTAGTTTAGACCATACTGCAAGAGATCTTTGAAACATTCTCCAAGAAATTCTAGGTAGGCACATCAACATGAACACACTACCTTTTCAGGCATTCTCTAACACATTAGGATCCAGAGTATGCAAACCATGCACAGGAACAAAAAACTGTGATTACAAGAACATTACCAATAAGGAATTAACTAGTTCGTCTTCACACTATGTGCAATGTAGAAGAAACCCTACAGCACAACAAGGATGGACAGGGGAGTATGAAGTCAACCAGTAAAAAAACTTCAACTGCATGGTATGTTTTATTTGAAAATTCGGACAGAAACCCTGAGTTACCAGCCACAGAATCAGTTAAATAATAAAAAAAGAAGCTGATTTTTTGCGCTTTGCATCATGAGGCTCTGGATTGTGCTATTTGATAGAGAGTTTTTAAAAACCAAAGACAACCCCCCCACCTAAAAAATAATGGAATTTTCACAGTGGGAAAAGTTTTCTTACAAGCCCATTGCACGTTCAAAAGCTAGATATAATCCGGCAGAGGTCTAGGAGTCAACTGGATTCAAGGATATAGAAAAAGGAGTAATCCCGGAACCCTGCAAGTGGGAGGGTGTTCATGACATTGTGATGTCCAAATGGGGAGGGGGGGGAACAGAAGAAGAGAGGACAGTTTGAAATCTTCTTGGATAGCAGCCACGTGGCCTGGAGGATAGGAAGCATGAAATTCAAGAAGCTCATGCACACAATAACTCATAGATTATGTAAAAGAGAGGGAGAGAGTCTGCACAAACAGAGGGGATTCTAAGAACAAACAAGCCACCCCATTAGAGTGACCTTGGTGAGAGGGGAGGAGCAAATGCTGTTCCAGCTGTACCAGGTTTGAGTTGCAGGGCTATCAACTTGCCCAAGGCGCCTTTTTTTTTTGTGCAAGTGGAGGAGATTGCCTGTGTCACTAGCATCACACCACGGACTGCTGCAAGTTCAAATTCTGTCATTCACCTATATAGATCCCTTTACAAATAGTCTCTCTGTACACTTAAAACAACAACAAAAAAGAAATCCACAGGAATAGCAAGAGCTAGTCTTCCTGAAGGCACTTGGCCCTGATTTGCATTTGAGGAAGTGCTTCAAAGTGGACTTCTAGGGTGGGTGATATTTTTCGGCTCCTCTGGATGTCCAGAGCAGCTTGTGCAGAGTCAGGAAGCAGCACGGGCTGTGTGTGTGTGTGTGTGTGTGAGAGAGAGAGAGAGAGAGAGAGAGCGCCCAACATTCCCATGTCACAGTGTGGTTGACGGGAGCTTCTTGACCCGCCTCTGAGCCAAGAAGGAAAACTCGATGGGTTTCAGCTGGGGTCCTGGCTTTGAGTTATTCAGTGCGGAGTACGTGGCAGCCATAGCGCCCTAGGAGAGAAGAGCCACAGGTGTTTGCTCAAGTTACACACACACATAAACCCTTCCTGATACCTGACCAAGAGCCTGAAACAAAGCCAAGCCAGTGCTACTTCAGTAAAGTATGAATGCGCCCGATATGCTTGCAGACACATGCATCGTACCAGGTAGACTTCCTTGGCAGCTGGAATTGGCTGCAGTCTCCATGTTAAACATACATTTGAAGCAAGCCCATGCAATGTGTGAAACAGCCTCATGCAAAGGGGTTGCTGTTGTTGTTTCTGCAAGAGTAGTCCACAGTGCCTGTTTTTGTGAATGAGCTCCTTGGAGGTGCAACCTACCACCAATATGCATGAATCCTTGCTCTGCTTAGCTGTCTGCTTCTGCCAAGAGAGACTGGCTATGCCAATTACAATGTATTCCCCTTGTACTGTACCCAGTGTGTTTCCACCCCCAGTTCTAGGTGCTGGGATTTGACTTATAAAGCAGGGACAGTGGACCTATGGCTCTCCCAATGTCATTACAACTTTCATCAGTTTTGGCCACTGGCTATGTTGCTTGGGGCTGATGGGAGTTGTGGTCCAACATCATGTGAAGGGCATCACATTGGCTAACCTTCACTTAAATGATCTGGGTCTGGAATGCCTCAGGGAACATCGTCTCCCATGTGAATTTGCATTCCTTCTCCCCCAAATTTTGAAATCTGCCAGGGAGTCACTGCCCAGTGTCCCATCCCTTAGTGTATCTACTAGCAGGACCTGCTCGCAGTTGCCATAACAATGTGGACTGACTTCCTCCTTGTCTTATTTCCTGGAGGATTTGGAGAGAATTGAGAGCTGCTCAATAGAGATAATAGTGACTGTTGCCATTCCTATTTATGATGCTGCTTTTAATGTAGCATATTTTCAATGCTTTTTCATGTCTAGCAGCTTTTTGGCTCTACTGTATTGGTTACCTCTATTCCTCAGCTGACATCTAGCAGCCGCCATTCCAACAGCCTGCAGCAGACAAAGATGGAAGCTGAGAGAGCAGCTCCATTTGGCTTATCCTCTTCCTGTTTCCATTCCAGCTGGTCATTAAGAACTAATATGTACCTACAGGAATTGGTGCCTGAGTTTGCGTGGTTTCCTTTTCCCTCATCACCTTTTTTCCTTTTGTGACATGTCTTTTAGATTGTAGGGACTGCTTTGTTTTTATTGATATTAAGCAGCTGTGGGGACATTTTCAGCTAAAGAGCAGAGAAACACCCTACCAGTATTTTAAATGAATAAATAAATATCAACATGGCCAATGTGTTATATGTAAGGTGACAATGCAGGAAGCACACAAATCCCTCTCCCTCTGCCACCACCTCCCACCCAGATTTGTACCTTTACAAGCTGTACATCCTGGTGATTTAACTGGCTCTGGGGCAACTTGTCCTTCTGGGTTATCCATAAGTGCTGGAGGACTTGTTTGGCTGTCAGGCGCTGATGAGGATCAACGTGGAGCATCTTCGATACCAGGTCCTGCAACAAGCATTCAGAGAATATAGCTGCTGTATGCCTTTTTCACCTGGGTGACCTACAAATTCACAGATTTTTGACTGGCTTATAAGGCCAGCACTTCTATTTCTCAAGTTCCTGGCTATATTTATTTGACGCTTGTTCCCAGAATCTGACTTTGGTTGTCTTATAGAAGAAAGCGCACCCTTGATATCCAGGTGTAGATCACTTTGTTTCTTCCTTGTGCATCTGACAACTTTTTAAATTACTTAGGGATCCCCCCCCCCGCCAAGAAGCTCTCTTTTTCCTCCTACCCTTCTTACTGTAATAGCTCTTCTATTTAATCTACACTCCTTTACTATTCCAAGTACCCACTGGTGGCAAGAGGACTGCATAGATTACCATCAACCAATAGGGGAAATTTCTGCATTCCAAAAAAGGCTGATAACAAGATCCCAGTCCATTGTAGGAATAGGTAAGAACTTCCTGAAGTGTGTGTGCTGCTTTGATTCAATTACGCAGCTGGCAACAGCCCAGCAACATTTTTGAGGGTGGACACAGATGACACCTGCCCTAGGACCTCTTAACTTCCTGCCCCCATTGATATTGCCTTTGCTGTATTGATTTCAGTGCCTGCAGCAAAAAAAGGCCTTTCTATGTTTAGGCAAGCCTATCTTGACATGTAATTTTATTTTATTATATGTATTTTAAAATAATGGCTGATTTTACATATATTTTTATCAATTTCAAGTGAACTTGCTTTAAACTTTTGATTTTGTGAGTTTTTCTTAATAAACATTAAGCAGTTATGGGTGATTAAATGGTTTATAAATCCTGTTGATTAAACAAATAATTTTAAAAGCCAAATTATGTCATCCTTTTTCATACCTCTAGAACTTCAGTGCTGACTAGATTCCAGCCACCATCTCACTTCACCTTTCAATGTCCTGGATGTTCAATTATTCTGGGGTGTTGTGAAGGAAAAAAATGTCTGCCGCCCCCACAACGAAACATGGCAGTCACCAGGCCCAATATTTGGGGAAATACCAGAAGTCTAAACTTCTCTTATATAACACACTGAACATGTAGAAAATTCTTGCCATTATGGGTGTTGGTGGAGGTGTTCATGCTCCAAGTCAAATTATAATAATTGAGGGATAGTCAACTAAGTTCTACACAAGACTCATTGAAATGAATGAACTGCTCCAAGTAAGACTAGCATTGAATACTACACCCTAAGGTCTGGGTAATGAGATCGAGAAACTCTGCAACCAGGATTGAACATCCAATGCCATTTTGGCAGACCTGCCCATTTTATATAAAAGTGCTCAGTATCAACATCTCACACACATCTCTGCCCATTTAAGATCCGTGTGTTTTATTCTGAAGGGCAGGTAGAAAAAGATGGAGCAGAAGATGCAGGAACGAGGTCAGGATGTGTTATAGGATGGGGGCAAGAGAAGCAGAAGCCACAGACAGCATTCAGGGAACAGGCATCACAGCCTTGCAAATATTGCCTGAAAACCTTCCTAACCACAGAGTTTGAAACTAGAAAACAAAAGTGAGCAAGGAGATGTTCTCAGGAATCCAAGTGTTGCTCCATATAAAAATTCTGCAGAGAACTGAAAGGGACCAATAGCTCTCCAGATACCATGCTAATGACAAGAGCAAGGTGCAGGGGTCACTTCTCTGCAGGACAGGAAGTCCAGGGATATAGCAAGCCCCTGCCCCAAGCCAGAAGAAGGATGACAACACCCAAACTCCACTTCGAACATCAGCACTCAGTCTTACCTTGGCTGCGTCTGAAACTGTGTCCCAATTCCCCCCTTTAAGGGAGAACTTTCCCCCACCTATTCGCATGAGGATCTCCTCAGGGGTGTCACCGGGCCCATTTGCAAATGGGGTGTACCTGCAAGAGAGGAAAAATAGTATTTTTTATTTTTTTTTAAAAAACTGCAACACTATGGTAGCAGATGGAAAGGAGGGGTGGTAAGCCTGGAACAGTGGGAGGAAGGAGGTAAGGTTGGGGGTGGGGGGTGGGACTACCTAGGAACAAAGAAGAGGTGCTAAACTCCTAGCAGACTTCAACAGACATAAAGCTTTTCTGCACAAGTTGCTATTTTTTTTTTTTTTTGCAAAGGGGGTAAAAAAATACCTCCATGAAAGCTGGGATTATCAGGAGAGACAGATAGACAGACACAGTCTCCACACTAGAAGATGTCATAAATCATTATAATTATGACCGTGCAATAAGTCAAGAGTGCCTTATTATAAGATGAATTATGTGCGCTAGTCTGTCAATGATTGGCTGGGTGTAGAATATTGCAAAGGGTTGACCAGACCGACCTTCAGGTTCATTATTGCTCTAAAATGGTTAATAATATGTTCACACCAGTTTTTAAATGTACAATTCGTAGTAGTAGTAGTAGTAGTAACAACAACAACAACAACACTATACCCACAGCAGTTTTTCTAAAGCTTGGAATCCCTGCTTGGATGTATTGAAAAAGAACGGGTGGCACCATATAAAACTGTTTTAAGAGGTACCCGAAAGCTGGAAACAAAGAATAATCTTTTAATGGGGGTGCCTCAAAAACAGTTCCGATAGGCCCAGTTCTGCACCAGGTGATGGGAGCAGTGAAGCCAAGGCTGAGTGGAAGTGTACATGCTTGGAATGCAGAAGGTCCCAGTTCAGTTCCTGATTCTTTGCCAGAAGCCAGTCAGTACTGAGCTAGTTTGGCCTATACTCCTACCTGCTTTAAGGCACTTTCCTATGATCCTATGCAGTTCAACCTATTTACTGTATTATGTTACTAAACAACCCCTTCCTGCACTGGTGGTGGGGCACTCATGGAAGCTCACAAGATCTCACTGGAACCCGGAAACTGCTGCTGATGGTGTTTCTCTGCTGCTGGAGGCGGGTGATCTGTTGTGGGACGGGGGTCAGATCTGCCGCCCCCATGCAACTTGCCTTAGAAACAGACTGCTTCATATTGCCTCATTAAAAGGATGGCACACTGTGGATCTCCATTGAACACTGCCCAATTTCCATAGCTGCATCCAGTTGCAGCTACTGAACCATTATCTCATTTCCTCCATTCAGTGAACCCTGGGTAAAAGGGTCTTCATGATTTGGGATTCCTCACCCCCCCCCTCATTTAGTGCATCGCTCCCCCAAGCCCCATGCTCTTTGCCTCTTCCCAGAATCATTAGGATTCCCATCAGGCCCTACATTCTTCCTTCAACCACTGGGGCTCCTGAGAAACACCAGAAGAGAAGTCTATTTTGTGGATTCAAGGAAAACGCTGACACCTAGTGGTTAAGACCAGTTCTGGGACACCCAAGCTAAGGGTGTGGCACACCTTCCATTACTTTTACAAACACAAGAGGATACTATTCCAAGGGCTATCATCGAAAGTCACCTGATGTAGCAGCCTCACTAGGGCTAAACAGATCAGAGTGGTAAGTGCCCTGAGCCCTATCTACGACACCAAGTCCCTCTCAAGAGAGGTAGGATACAGTTGTTGACATGTATCTAGTTGTAAGGTTAGGGCCAGCCAAGGACATTTCACTACCTCAGGTGGAGTAGCAAATGACATTCTCTTCCCCCCACTCCAGTCAAGGTATGTCATACCCAACACTGATCAAGTTGTTTGGCACCTGAAGCAGAAAATCTCACATGCTCCTCTCCCTCCTGGGTGGTAAAAATGCAACAATAAATTAAATAACTAAACAGTTTGCTGCCATTTCATGACACCTGATTATTATTATTATTATTATTATTATTATTATTATTATTATTATTATTTGGGGGGAACACCTCACTCTGCAAAAAGACATTTTGTTGCTGGAAGTGAAAACAAGATGGAGTCCCCACACCCTAGTTCCATGCACAGAAGCTGACCAGACTGGTAACTGATTCTAACTGCAACACAGGTGACAAAGATAGCAACCCACATATCCACATTTGAAGGCAGCTGGCTGCCAGGTGGACCAGGATGAATGGTTGGTGTGTGTGGGTGTGTGTGTGTGTGTGTGTGTGTGTGTGCCACTACTGTCCACACCCCATACCCAGCCTCTGTTCCCCAAGGCAGCTGCCTCTCTCCACCTAATGTCTTACTCTGTAAGACTGGCATGTGCTCAGTGTAGTAGTCTGTGCTTTTTGCTGGAGATCCAGGACAGACTTAATAGGCATCCATCTAGAACCAATAAGAAACTTGGGGCTGCAATGTTTAATGGATCGATTTGATTAGAAACTCTTTAATCATCTGAAAATGTGCATCTGATTAAAACTAAGTAGCATCTTTTAAAAAAATCATTCATGAAAACTGCAGATGGCAAGCGCCACCCTAAAATAGGCATTTTATTGTCTTATAGAGGACAGAACGACTCTTATTCAAATGATGCCAGCTACACACGTGTGTATAATGTAAAAATGAAGAGTATATGCTTCTTGCTTTGGAAATACTGTTTTTACCTAAATCTTTAATGCTTAGCCACTGACCCCCCCCCCCCCCGGTCACTTTCCCCAGGGTAACCTTTTCAGCCTTCCTCCTTCCACCCAATGCAACTGCTAATCCCCCTTTTCACTTACCCAGCACTATTTTGAAGGTGCTTCTCTCAATTATTGTACAGTACCTCCATTTTTCACCTTCAGCCCCATTCCCATGCCGCCTCCTGTTGTTTTCCCCGGCCCTTCAAGGAACCCAGTGTAATCCTTGCTCCCCACCACCACTTTCACCAGCCACCTCTGTTATCACATTGATCTCTCCCCCCTCTTCCCCTCACATACAAACAAAGACTAATATTTGCCTCCCCCAGTCTCCTTCAACCCTACCCTGCCCCCTTCCAGCAGCCCTATATTGCCTATCAACCCTCCTCCTGGACCTACCTTCTTCCCTCCTTGCCATATTCCCCCTTATTCCTCCAAATGCTCCTCTAGCTAGAAATGCCCTCTTCAACCCCAGGCACTGCCACCTGCCCTCTCCCCAATTCCTCCTCCTCTCCAGCTTTCTTCCCCCCATCACTAGAGCCCTACAATTCTCTCTCACACACACCTTCACCCCTCCCCCTCATATTCCCCCTCCAAACAACACGTTGCCCCATGCCAGTTCCACCTGTCTCAACCTCTGCCCAGGCCTTCTTTTGCCGCCACCCCACAGTCATTCACCACCACGGACCTGACTCCCTCCTTTTTCCATTTCCTTCCTGTGCCTCCCCTTCTCCTCCTTCCTGACCTCCACCACCATGGGTGATGCTGTCCTTGCTCTGCCAGGGAGCTTCTCTAAACAGATGGGATCCCAGCATGGCTGCTTACTCTTCTCGGTCTTCCACCTTCTGTCATGGTGCCTGGCTGTCTCCCACCTGCTTCTCCCTGCCCTGATATTAACCTGCCCCCACTTGCTTCTTGCTTCTCTTCCCCTGTCAACATGTTGTTTTCGCAGGGTGACCTCACCCTGCCCTGCCCCTGCCTTGAGAACCTTGGTAAGCAGCCAATGGAAACATTGTGATGATGGCCTAGTGCAAATATTATATAGAAATGTGTGTGCATGTGCGCACATGTGCATATGTGTGGTGTAAAAAATAATAATCATACAATTAAGCAATTAAATTTTTGCAGGGAGCTAGCGTGGTGTAGTGTTTAAGAGTGATGGATTAGAAATAGGAAGGACTCGAATCTCTTGCTCAGCCATTAGGTACACTGGGTGATCATGGGCCCTTCATTTTCTTCTAGCTCAACCTACCTCACAGGGGTGTTGTGAAGATAAAAGCCAGAGAGAGGGCAACCATGTATGTCCTTCCTTCAGCTCCTTGGTGGAAGGGTGGGATAAAACTGTAATAAATAAATAGGGCTGAAAGCCTACTGTTAACCAAGCACAATGGATGCTGGCACCTACCCTGCCAACATTGTGTAGAGGAGGATCCCTAAGCTCCAGATATCACAGGCTTCATCATAACCTTGTCGCTTCAATACCTAAATGAGATAAGAACCAAGAAAAATGAGAGAGAACATCAGGTCACATCCATACCACACACTGAAAGCACTATTATACTACTTAGAATGCTGGTACCTGTCGCTTGTTAAGGATGCTGAGCATTCTTAGGAGACCCCTTACAAAGCCACACTTCCAGCGTCATTAACAAGCTACATTTCCCAGGATTCTTGGGAGAAAGCCAAGTGGTACAGGAGTGCTTTATCTCCCCAATAAGAATGAGAATGAATGCAATAAGAAGTGGGGACAACTTGAGCTGGTAGCCTCTTCCGTGTTCCTTTGGTTCTAAAAAGAAAGTAGTGAAGAGAAGAACACAAGTGGACTTTATCTGTTTTTAGGCCTGTAGCATCATGAACTAAAAAGGCAATGCGTCAAACACACAAAAGCCCAAACTCAGAGATGTTTAGGGACATGTGTGTATGGTGTCTCACAGCTGAGTCTCAGAACACATTTTTGCCATACGGCATAGGTGGATCTGAGAAAACCAAATTTTGCCTGCCAAAAGTTTAAAAGAAGCTATGGCAAAGCCAACAACTGGCCACCGTAACTGCTGTATAAAGAACAAGAAGATTTTTTTCTGGAATAGTAGAGAGATAATCGATTATTTGATGATGGGTGAAGATAAATACTCTGCATATTAGGTTTCTGTATCTGCTTTAGCAGCTCAATGGATTAGACAAAATTTCATTGAACAACATGGGGTCCAGTGTGCTGGACACTACTGGTGCTATATTGTACCTCAATACTGTTTGGATTTTTTGTGATGGCCAATGTTTTTAGCAGATAAATTTGACTGCCTGCCTGATGCATCTGCCAAGCAGAGCATACAACCACCAGGGGTCTATTAATCTACTGAATATAATTCTGTCATATTATAATCTGCAGCACAGACATCTTGATATCATCTGGTTTGTTCTAGGCCTAAGATGATTTGGTGAAACTGGCTGTTTACTGGAAAGGCAATTCTGGTCTGTGTTCAGCGATCAAACTAGGTGTGAACCTGTTTAGCAACAGTTAAGCCAAGCAGGGAAGGGACGGCTAGCAGGTCAAAATGAAAGTGTCCAGGTCAATCAATGTAAATGTCATATTTCTACAATAGCTAGCAAGAGGCACCATCAGAACAAGGACACATTCCAGCCAGGCACAGTGGAAATCTGCTTGTTTGCACCTGTATGCTGAAATGGTTGAGAACAGTAGAATGAGTATTTTGTAGACTATGGCAGCAACCGATGCAGCAAAGCTCATGAGCTACTCACCTCTGGAGCCACAAAATTGGCAGTATAGCAAGGGGTCATGAGGAGCCCATTGTCTGCCCTCAGCTGCTTGGCGAAGCCGAAGTCACAAATGCGAATAGACTCTGGGTTGCCAGATTCATCTACATAGAGGATGTTGCTAGGTTTCAAGTCTCTGTGGACCACCTGTGAAGGCAACAGTGGAAACCACAGGTTATTCCCTCCGGTCATGGCTGTCTTCCAAGTTACAAACAATAGCTATGCATTCACTTATACCCTGGTTTTTCTGTTCAAATACACTCAAAGTTTCATCCTTCTGACACTAGGCAAATACCTTAATATCTACCAGGTGATTTAAGGCCCTAATTGGTTATGTTGCTTCTCCCCAATTGACACACTTGCTTCTTTGCAACTGGATGAGAGAAGGAGAGATCTCTGCAGCATTGGCAGGCTTCTCCATATCTCCAACTTACGCCTTGCGAGTGAAGATATTCCACAGTCTTGCAGATCGTGTGCAGGACAGAGCTGGCCTCCCTTTCAGAGAAGCACTTCTGCTTGAGGATCCGATCCAGCAGCTCCCCTCCTCTCATTAAGTCCGTGACCAGGTAAACATGCTTGCCATCGTCATACACCTATCAGATGGACATGTTTTAAAGAAGTTACTATTTAACTACACTCCTGAAACCTTTTATAAGCATACAGAATGGCATTTATGACCAAGTTATCCTGCTTCGCATAAGAGTCCATTATAGGGTAGGAGACTGCACAGGGCAAAGTGTGCCCTGCACACATTTGCTCCATGATGCACAAAAAAATTAGAAATGGGGACAAAATTTGGCTTTGTGATGGGCTTGTGATGCCAAATCCATGAAACTAGAGAAACTGCTGCATCTGATCCAGCAAAGCACAGCTGGAAAAAAAGACAGCCTGCATGAGAGCATGCTTGTTCCCAGGCATCCAGAAACACATTGCCATTCCAAGGGCAAGTTCTGTGCTGGAACGAAGGAGAGTCAAAGCTATATTGGAGTGAAACATCAGAATTCACTTGCACACAGCTACGCAGAGACTATGCAACCTGCAAGGCTATTGCTTTGCAAAAGGTCAGCTGTGGATCCAAACTGGATGGAACAGAGGGAGAGAAGGGACACAAATCTACATTTTCTTATGGAAGAACTACAATTTTAGTTCCTGAGACACATGCAACCCACCAGCAAGCAAGGCCCTGAGTTTCCAATCAACCCTATTCTACTATTACACTCACATCCTTCAGAGTGATGATATTGGGGTGCTGTCCATACCGTAGGAGTATCTCAATCTCCTCCGAGGGATCCTGCTTACTCTTGTCAATCACCTGCAAGAAGGTACCTCACTTATTACAAAGCCACACCAATTTAGCATTTATATCACATGAGTGTTCAAAACAGCCCTAGCATTATCCCCATACTGCAGACTGAGGCTGAAGACATAAGACAGAGACAGAGAGGGCAGCAGCAGCACAAATGCCCAAAGCCACCTGGCAAATCCATGGTGGTACTGAGATTTGAAATCTGAATTCACTTAAACTACTAGGCTGCACCAACTCGGGTCCAAGGTCTTGCTGTGCAAAGAGAAGGCTGGCAAAGGTTGGGACTCTGGAGTCTGATGCCACAAGGCTTAGGATTTAAGTGCTGGTTGCCAGCCTTGGCTCCCCCCCGCTAAAAAAACACCTGCAAATAAAAATCCCCTTCAACTATGTCATGAGATTCTTTTTAAAAAAGGCTCTGACCTTGACAGCATATTCTGTGCCCGTTGCCTTGTGAATGCAGCGCTTGCACACCGAGTAGGAACCTACGCCAATGGCCTCCTTCACCACGTAGCCGTCACTAAACTGGTGATTCTTACCATGCAGTTGCTGGAAGTCAGATTGAGTACAAAGAGAAGAGGAGGGCGAGAATTTAGGCTGCTTCAGTGGGCCAAGCTTCCTATGCTGACTGAGGCACACAAAGGGCTATTGTCTCTTTAATTTATATACTTCAAAAGGAGGCTGTAGGCTGTGGGTGTGCACCAGACTGGGCCTCCAAGTGAGGTTGTTTTCTTTTTTTGGGGGGGGGGAGGTTTAAGCTTTGCTCTCCAGAATGATTTCCCCCATGAACATCCTTCCCCCAAAATGCTACTTTCCTCTGAAAGTCCCTGGTTCAACAGGGCTGGGAAAAGAGCCTGCCTAAAATCCTGGAGAGCCACACTGCCAGTCAGTGTGGACAGTACTAAACTCCGTGTGGTGACTCCGTATAAGGCAGTTTTGAAGAGACCATTTGCGTCTGACGAAACCTGCCTCTAGGCTGTGAAATGTCTATCTTATCTTTTGAAATGCATGCTATTTTGTAATGTCATTTGCTTTGGAAATGGGGTGGGGGGTGGGAGAGACCCAAAGCTATAATTTTGGGAAGGCAGCTTCAATTAAGCCCAGCTCTACTTCAACATGCTGCAGGCCCACCCCACCAGCTCTCACAATGCTTGTCTGCGACCCTCCCCACCTCTTCTTACCTGTACCATAGAATGCACAGGCACTGGTGGGGATTTGGCCTTCTCATCCTCATTCAGCCCAGTGGCCACAAAGCTGAACCCTCGGAAGAGCTGATGGGCCCCTGCGCTAGGTGGAATCCCAGGGGAGTCTAGAAAAGGGGAGGGAGGGAGGAAAGAAGAAAACTAACTGTATTGAAACAGCAGCTTGTTGGCAGGTGGCTGTTTTATGTCCCCTCTGTACAATCAAGGCGGCCCCAAGGTAAGGACCATCAAGCGAGAGCAATCCAGGGACAATAAGGTTTTCCTTGATTCCACCCATGATGTTGGAACAGAAACAAATGAGAAGGGCATTTCACATGGTTCCACTTTTGCTGGGCTGTATCATTTGGGGAGAGGCAGAGGAGAGAGCTAAATGACAGAATGCTCCCTTTTAAATAAGGTCTCTCTGTACATCCCAGGATACTAATTTTATTAGACTTTCATTAGCACACAAGGAAGATTTTCATACTGGAAAAGCAAATGGGGAACTTCTGATCCTGCAGATGGGCATGAAACATCAAGCAAAACCCATCCATCAGGCTTCCAAGGGAGAAAATATGCAAAGTTCACTGCAAACAACATCCCAAACTGAACTTGGGCATTAATGCATGATCTTAAAACCAAATTCAGGGCTTCTTTTGTGTCCTATTAACAAGCAGTTGTATCAAATGGTAATTTTGATGGATCTACACTGAGTAGAACTTAGTTAGGTATAACCCAATATGTCCAGACATCAGGGTTTAAAAGGCCGGGGATGGGGAATGTGTGGCCCTCCAGATGATGCTGGACTACAGCTCCCAACATCCCTAGCCAGCATGGCTAGTGGACGGAGAAGATGGGAGTTGTAGTTCAGCAACATCTGGAGGGCACTGTATTTCCCATTCCCAATTCAGGCTTAATGCAGCATCATGAGACACATCTCTTATTGTGCCAAAGTCCAAAATACAAACCTTTTGGTGTTCGTGAGGTAAACTCTTTGTCAAAATAAAAGGTATCATCTGGTTGGCCAACGGCAGGTTTGAAAGGTGGCTTGATTTCTCGGCGAAAGAGTTTCTGCAGAGTGAAAAGGTATACACAAGGGGCAGCTGAATCCATTTCACCAAACAAGTCATTCCAAAAACTGAGACACAGATGCACCAAGAAAGCCAAAAGGAGGAAGAGGAAAGCAAAATTCTGATTAGAGGCTTTGTTCTCCCCCAGGTGCTAACCTGAACCTTGAGCACGTCCCTTTGGAAAGGTGGGATCACATGACGAAATGCTCCTTCATGCAAAAACATTATCTTTATGTGAAGCAGGTGTGGGGAACCTTTCTGGCTTCATGGGCCAAATCATTATCCCATCCCACTGCCGGGTCAACTGTGACAGCCAGGAAGTCCTGCCCATTTGGCAATTACCTCACATCATGATGATAGCAAATGACTGATAAGCAGGTGGTCTCACCGACCTGTCAAAGTTGACCTGTGGGGATGGGTCTTTGCCAGTGTGTTCCCTGCAGGATATGTGCTCGCAAAGCAGCACCCAGCAGGATTGAACCCTGCCCATGGGCACGGTTTGGGGGAATGGCATCACGGGACAACGTGGACTGAAGTTGGCTGCCATTTTGTATACAGAGAACTGCATAGACCAGAGTCAGGATAGCAATTGGTTGGCTTTTTAAACTGAAAGGAGACCATCACCCGCAGCTGCTCTTCAGCCATTTGCATAATTTTGGGGAGCCACAGAAGTTGCTTTCCGGACCCAGAATTCTGGTTCCCTTCTCCGGAACAGCCAGCATGTCCAAACTAGCACCTATCACAGCAAATCAAAAGCCACAGTTGTACTGTTTACCAGTTACAGATGTGAATTTTAAAGAACTTGCATGGCCGAAGAGAAAAACAGAGGAAAAGACTGGTACTCACATTCCAGTCAATAGTGGAATAGAAAGGGTGGCGCTTTATTTCCTCAACACCATCTGAACCAGAACCTGAAACAGAAAGACACCATTTTGTTTATTATGCTGCAAACTGTCCTGTGACTTTCTGGCAAAGGGTTGTCCATAAATTTCTAAATAAAAAAGTAAACAGAGTATCTTGGTGGCTTGACTACATGGGCATTTGATCTGATTCAATAGGGGTCTCCTGACTGTATTGCTAACATTATCACAGCAGGAAGGGATAATCTGTGGCTGTCCAGATGTTGTTGAAGCCCAGCTCCCGCCAGAACAGCCAATGACAATGGAGTTGGTAGTCCAGCAATATCTATCTGGAGGGTCACAGGCACTGTAGCTCTCTGTTTTGAGCTAAAGCGTGAAATAGGAATGGGGGAAGGATCCACCCACCCTTTGATTTCCATCGTACTGCGGATGCCAGGGTAGCTAATGTGCTATTTTCCCACATATATCCCTGCCCGGCAACTGTGCTTCACGGATGGGGCACTGCTGGGAGTGCTGCATGCCCCAGAGGTGCACTTTGGACTAGAAACCAGGCTTTTAGTGTTGTGGTTGCAGCCCTCTGGAATCGTCCTAGCGTCTTGCTGTTTAGGCAGATACTGAATACATTTTTGTTTAAGAAGGCATTCCCTGGTGTGTGACCCACTCATTTTATGGAACTTTAACTGTACAACTGAAGAAACTGTTTCATTGTTTTTAGGGTCTGTATCATTACATTATTGTACACTGCTTTGATAGCTTCTTGCTGCCAAGCACCTTATAAATCTGCAAAACAAACAAACAACCTCCTCTGAACCCTAATAAAGTTTTAATTTCACAGGAGGATTTAAACTTTTTGTGTCAGTGAGTTCCAGCAGCATTGTGCCATGTTGCTGAAAAAAACTCAATGTGCATCTGACTACCAATCTGTGGCGGACTTTTTTGTGTCGGGGATGTGGCTGGATACAAAGCAAGTCTTACCTAACCTATTGGCTGGGTTCCTCTTGAAAAGGGCTCGCAGGAGACTCTGCGCTTCAGAGCTCAGAAACTGGGGCATGCCCAGCTTTGCTCTAAACAAAAGGCAAAGAATTGTGCAACCAACCATGAGTCACAGAGAGAAAGAGAAGGCAGCAAACAGACCGTAGCATCTCCATCTCCCCAACACGGCACCGCCCTCTGCTGTCTTTCCTCTCACAGCACAGAGCCAAAGGATACAGTGTGCTCTGTCATTTCTACATCACAAACCTGGGCTCTTGAAATGGCAGAGGGGACACAGAACCATGCTTCCAATGCAAGGGTGGGGAGCCTCCAGTCCGTGGATTGAATGCGGGCCCCCAAATCTCCATATTTGGCTCTCAAGTCTCTTCAGAAGCCACACACTCCATCATGGCCCTGCCCCAAATCCTCCTCGAGTCTTTTCCCCTTGCCTGGAACGTACCCTTCAACTGTGACATTGCCTCTTTTTTTCCCTGAATGGAGAGAGGTCTATAAAGGGCTGTAGAAACGGCAGACTTTTCATGGCTGGAATTCAGCCTGTTGTACGAAAGCTAAAAGTCATACCTGAGATTCTGCCTGCTTATGCCTCTGACCCTGTCTACCACTGGCATGCAGACCCTGGAAGGCTGGCCATGAAGGAATCCGGCCCTCAGGCTAGAGAAAGGTTCTCCATCCTTGTTCCAATGGCATGGCTTCCAAGCGCATACAGCAGAGATCGGCAACTGGCAGACCCTGGGTCCAAACTACCCACTGCACTCCAAGCGATGCTATTTGGCCCACCCCATGATCCACTCCAGGAAAGACCAAGGGTCAGCCTCTGTGGCACTATGAATCATTTGGTGGTATTGGGCAAAGGAAGGCCCTCCTTGTAAACAAGTTGCTGGCTGGGTCTATAGCACAAGGCAAACCCTCTACAGTTGTGTGGTCTTACTTGAGAATGAGAGTCATTGTCTCCTTCCGGTCCTTCCCCTGGAATGGCAGAGCCCCCGTGAGCATCTCAAACTGCAAAGGAGAGCAAGCAAAAGTAACACACTCATGAACCAGGGGGCCCTGGGGACAACTTTCAGTGTGCTTAACTGAAATAACTCTGCCAACTGAAATAATAATAATAATAATAATAATAATAATAATAATAATAATAATAATAATAATTTATTTGTACCCCGCTCATCCGGCTGGGTTTCTTCAGCCAGTCTGAAGATGAACAAAGAATGCATTTGATAAAGTGACCTCCTCTCCTCCATGACAGCTTAGACCAAATAAACCTGTTCCACAAGACCTGTGCTGTTTTCACCCATTTTTTAAAAAAACCTTAGCAAGGCCAGTTTTTACATGTAATTGCCACAAGATGGCGGCACTTCTTCAGCTAACAGCCACCCCCACTAGCAGCTTCCACAGCCAAACACAGAGTTTCAAAATGCTTTCCTACAGCCTCCATTCCTGAGCTGATGGAAGAGGTCTTGGGTGTGGTATTGAGGGTCCTTAGGACGATTGTCCTACTGGACAACAAGGTCGATGCTAAGGCTATCTTCTTGGGGGCACCCACAACGCCTTTTCATGGGCCCAATACTAGTGGATCTGAAGTTCTCATCAAGAAGGCTGGCAATCTGGATGTGGAACATTCCTCTCCTGACTATTTATTTATATAAGTGTTTATGAAGCTGCTTTAAAGGGCAAAGCTCTTTCAAGGTAGCTAATATAAAATATAAAATAATATTATCAAAAAACAACCCCCAAACAGTGGCAAAACTGCAGCATAAAATTAATACATAGGCCAGGGTCATTCTATACAGCAACCTTCCTCAACTGGGGGGGGGGGCTCCAGATGTTTCAGACCAAAACTAGGTGCTGGCTGAGACCAATGGGGGCCGTAGTCCTAAACATCTGTAGGTTGCTGAAGGTTTCAATAAAGACTATCAGCAACACTTTCTTTCCACCACTGCATCCTTGCAATGCCTGCCATGAGAACTCTTTCCAAGTGGTATGTGGCCTTCTTCAACTTAGCAAGCAAGCAGATGACGAAAGAATCTTCAGAGGCCCGCTATGCCTTGTTCACTAAGAGTCGCCTTTCCTAGCTTGCGTCCCTTCCGATGTTGTTGGGACTACAACTCCCATCATCCCTGGCCATTGGCCGTACAGGCTGGGTCTCAATGGGAGTTGCAGTCCAAAACATCTCAAAGGCACCAGGTTGGGGAAGGCAGTGTTAGCTCCCATGACAGCTTCAGGGCGGAAGGAAGGAAGGAAGGAAGGAAGGAAGAAAACACTACCATTAAAATCCCGTACGACCACCAGTCAGCGCTCTGGGTGTGGCCTTGGCGATTCACCACTTCTGGTGCCATGTATTCCACTGTCCCACAGAAAGAGTAGGCTTTCTTCTCATGGTCAATGGCTTCCTTGCTCAGACCAAAGTCTGCAAAAGGGGCAAGAAGTTGGGGGCGGTAGGGAGGATTAGGGATAGAGAGGGCAAAAAGTAAAATAAATGAGCTGCTTGCTTGACAAGACAGAGAGAAGCAGTTTATCATTACATCCAGGAATCAATCAACTTTTTAGGGCAGGCTGTACCTGTGAGTTTGATATGGCCTTCATCATCCAGGAGAATACTGCGAGGAAAAGAAGGAAAGAACAAAAGGTGAAGAAACAAATAGAATCAGCAGAACACAAAACACTACATTAGATACAAGCCTATGTAACCATCCTGTCAGTGCAAGGATTTCTGCTTGTGCAATAGGACCCCCCCCCACTCCTCCTGGGCTCTCCCCAAATCTGCTTTGGAGGGATTGGGGGGATCCAGAGCAGATATAGGGGGCATGCAGGGGGAAGGGGGGTAATACTTGCACTGACAGGATGGTTCTTTAGTGCAACACTGGATGCAAGCCTCATTGCAAAACAGTTTGCAAAACAGAATTCAACTGCATTCCATCTCCCACATGGCCCATTAGCTAGGTGCTGGCTGGTTAATGCTCTTAAGTTCTTCTACAGCTCAGCACCATTTTATGTTCACAAGTCAAGCTAGAAACAAGCTTGGCCCTCTCGCCCTGGAATTAGTCCCAGCTGCCTTCTTGGCTCTACAGAAGACAGAGCACTGGGGCAAGTTGTGATAGAGGGGAAGGCCAAAAAATCACGTAGTACATGACATTTCATCCTGTTGCCCCCCCCCCTCAAAGTGCTCTTGGCAGAATGATGGTCTACTTAGGAACAGTTGGTGGCCCCTGAAGCCTGGTGTGGCAGGGTTCATCTCTGCCCAAACCTAGAATTTGGAGTCTCAATTGAAGAGGAAAAGCAGGATCCAGGTGTCTCCACACCAGCAGTTGCTAGGGTTTCTGAATAGCTCTCAGATTCCACCCATCACCCCCTGGAGCAGAGGTGGTGGTGGTGAGTCAGGTCTGAGTTACAGGGTTTCTGGTGAAGTGCCTGACCAGCTGAACATTCAGGGAAAGGGGAATCAGGGTCCGCCTGAGAGCCAGGAAGGGATAGGGGCATACTTCTCTGGTTTAAGGTCCCGGTAGACGATTCCCAAACGGTGCAAGTGGCCGAGGCCAAGCGCCAGCTCTGCAAGGTAGAATTTCACGTCTTCCTCTGTGAACATTACCTTGGAGGAACAGAGAAGTCAGCTGAGGTCAGGAAATGTAGAACTAACGCAGCAGCAAAGGTCTGAGTATGCCTCATGTGTCTGTTAAGACTGTTGGGCAAGCAAGTACTATTGATATTCCATGTCAAATTCTGTAACCTATAAAGCCTTATGAGGCTCATGACCCCAATACCTCAAGGGCCACCTCTCTCCACATGAAGCAACCTAGACTCTGCAGTCTTCATCTGAGGCCCTTTGCCTTGTGCCCCCTGAGGGAGAGGTGGAGGGGTGACATGAGAACGGGCCTTCTTAGTGGTGGCTCCCCATGTATGGAATGCTTTCCCCAGGGAGGCATGCCTGGCCCCATCACTATCTGCAGATGCCAGGTAAAAATATCCTCATTATCCCAGGCATCT